>NW_015642517.1:498513-513581 GCF_001515625.1 Sinocyclocheilus rhinocerous
GCTAGTGTTAGTTTTTTTTTTTTTTAAAGAAAACAAGCAGTTAGTAAATGAATAGAGTGCAAGTCTAAAAGGGGCAAGTTTTTTATTTTTTTATTTTTTAAGAATAGAATTAGAATAGAGAGTGCTAGAGTGAGAGGGTCAAATAAAGATGGAAGAGATGTGTTTTTAGATGATTCTTGAAGATGGTTAAGGACTCAGCTGCTGGGATTGAGTTGGGCAGGTCATTCCAGAGTCTGACTGGCTGAGAGGTCTTTAAAACAATGAGATTCACCTCCATGGGAACCGTTTCGCCGTTTGCATCACTCGTATTTCTCACAGCGAGCGTCATGGCCGACGACCGAATCCACTATAATTTTTAAGAATAATACTGTTTTTGTCACGGAATGTAGTTTTAAGAGATTTTTAGGTGAGAATGTACTTGTTTGGACTTCAAATATGCGGTTTTTTAATAAAGATACATTTACATTTAGTCATTTAGCAGACGCTTTTATCCAAAGACAGAGGTGTGACGTGCGTTCTTTTCGGCTCGTTAAAAATTAATCTTGCTGCCACGTTCTGGATTAATTGTAAAGGTTTGGCTGGAAGACCTGCCGAGAGAGCATTGCAATAGTCCAGCCTGGACAGAACAATCAGACCCGTCACCTTGACCTTTAGATATCTGTTTTGAGTAACCCACATCAGTCGAGCACAGAACCAGTGTCTTTTCTTGCTCAGATCTGAATAAATGAATGATTTTCTCTGTCCTGTTCAGGTGAGAAGAGGTTCGAGTGTCCGGAATGCTCCAAGAGGTTCATGCGGAGCGACCACCTGTCAAAGCACATCAAAACCCACCAGAACAAAAAAGGTGGGGCGGCACTTACCATCATCACCACAGATGAGATGGAGGAGGAGGTGGACGAGGTGCTGGGCTCGCCGAGGATCGTCACCGTGGCGACGCTTTCGCAGGATTCGAACCCGGCCACGCCCACCACTTCAAACAATTTAGAGGAGGAGTTCGAGTAGTTTTCCCTCCAAAAATGATCGGCTGAAAGCACCACGATATTGTTTGTAGGTTTGTTTATAGGTTGATTTGTTTATGTCCTTCTTTTTTTTTTTTCTATCAACGATGGACAGCTGTTTGAGCCCACTCGATTTTTCATATGGAAATGTAATACTATCAAATATTATGACAAAGAATAATCTAATGGAAATATGGAATAGTATGAGTTGTTAAGAGACAAGTTGAACGATGGCGTTTGTTTTGTTACGAGTAGCACAAGAAGTACTGAAGTTCCCAGATGCTCCTGAAGACGTCGCTATATGCACAAAAATAATATATATATATATGTTTTCAAAGTGGCTTCTATGGAAAGTCGTTTCCGCCACAAGATAAAAAAGAAAAAAGGTAATTATGATTTTTTTTAAATCTCACAATTCTGGCTTTTTTCTCGTAATTCTGTTTTTATTTTGCAATTCTGACTTTGTCCTTTGAATTCTAAGTTTAAATCTCGCAGTTCTAACTTTTTCTCACAATTCTTAATTTATATCTTGCAATTTTTACTTTTTTCTCACAATTCAGTTTATATTTTGCAATTTTTACTTTTTTCTCACAATTCTGTTTATATCTCACAATTTGTTATTTTTTTCTTTGAATTCTGAGTTTATATCTCGCAATTCTGACTTTGTCCTTTGAATTCTAAGTTTAAATCTCGCAGTTCTAACTTTTTCTCACAATTCTTAATTTATATCTTGCAATTTTTACTTTTTTCTCACAATTCAGTTTATATTTTGCAATTTTTACTTTTTTCTCACAATTCTGTTTATATCTCACAATTTGTTATTTTTTTCTTTGAATTCTGAGTTTATATCTCGCAATTCTGACTTTGTCCTTTGAATTCTAAGTTTAAATCTCGCAGTTCTAACTTTTTCTCACAATTCTTAATTTATATCTTGCAATTTTTACTTTTTTCTCACAATTCAGTTTATATTTTGCAATTTTTACTTTTTTCTCACAATTCTGTTTATATCTCACAATTTGTTATTTTTTTCTTTGAATTCTGAGTTTATATCTCGCAATTCTGACTTTTTCCTTTGAATTCCATGTTTACTTTTCGCAATTGTTTTTTTTTTTCTGCCATGGAGTAAAAAGATACTTTTTGCAAGATTCAGACTTTTTTCTCACAAATTGTGACTTTCATTCTTTGAATTCTGATTTATATACATATCGCAATTCTCACTTTTTTTTCCTTTAAATTCGGAGTTTGTATTTCAAATTTTTTTCCACCATGGAATAAAAAATAAAAAAAAGGTCATTTGCGACTTTTTATCTTGCAGTTCAGACTTTGAGAGTCTATATCGAGAGTTTATGTATCACAATTCTGAGTTTTTTCACAATAATAAATTATATTTTTGAATTAGACTTTTTTATTACAAGTGCAAAAACAAAAATCTGAATTGTGAGATGAAATCGCAGAATTGTGAGAAAAATAGTTTGAATTGTGATATAAACTCAGAATTGCGAGAAAAATATAAAAATTGTGAGATACAATGTAGAATTGCGAAAAAGGTCTGACTTGTGTTATAAACTTGAAATTGCGAGGAAAGGCAGTCTGAATTGTTCTATAAAAATTCGCAATTCATTAAAAAAAAATATTCTGTGGCGGAAACAAATTTTCGTAGGTTTCGGATCGAAACATGCAGTCGGGGATGAGAATCTCGGAGCTTCACGCGATTTGTCTGTGGTTTTGCGTACGATCAGGCTAGAAAGATGAGCACCTAACAGATTTTTAGTACACGATAAGAGTCGCAGCACAAGCTAGAAAGCGACGCCGTCTGTGATTGGAGCGTGTCGGGAAGCGTCAGCCAATCACGGCCTCGCGTACAGAACGCTTTAGAATTCAGGCATATATAATACTATAATCGACGATTCAGCAGTCAAACTTTTATGTAGGAGAAACGAGATTATAGAGACGGGCTATTTAAAGAAAAGCACATTAGATTTACAAATAATGCATTCCAGTTACGATTACTTTAGAAATAATAAAAAAAAGAAAATAAACGAGAAAGAAAACAATCTAGCTTTCCAAGACATGCTATGTTAAACGAAAGCAATACTATAAAGACAATCTTTACCATGTTTACATTACCGAGGGGTAGAATAGGTTTAAGAAAAACACCTGGAGAAGTTCTCTCTGATCTCAAGTCATATAAACTGTACTCTGATGCCTTAACAAACACTGCAGTACCACTATGTTACGGCTGGGCAGGGGAATGTGGGGCTTCGACTGTGTTTTCAGACATATTATTCGTGTGCAGGTGACCGCATTTAGCTTTTTATACGCAATGGCGAACACTGTGGGAGCGAGCGACTGTCCGCTTCGGCCCTCGTGAAGATCCCCCGACCCGCGTCGATGTGTCCTCCCGTCGCCCGTTGACTTTCTTGCGCTCTCCAAAGAGATTCGACCCACCGACTCCTCCAAACGCTCCCTCTGGACACGGCGGGGCGGGAAACGCACCCTGAAGCCACTTTATGATGAGTTTGATGTTGAGAATTCTGTGGCGTGGCGTTCTTATTCGTGACTTTCGTTTGGTTTGGTTTCGAGCCCGTTTTTCGTTCCCACACAGCACGATGCCGCCTGTGTGTATGCGTGTGCGCGCGCGTCTAATTTATTATTTATCCTTCTATTATTAGTATTTGCTAATGTGTATTGTGCGCTATTAATGCAGAGATGACGTGCCGCATGGTTCATTTCCGCTAACGATCTCTATTTAGTAACGATCTGTTATTTCTAAACGTGGTCATTTTAGAAGTAAAACCATGGCTTTTAATTTATCTGACGTTTCGCACCATGACGTGTTTCAAATGGAGAAAAAATAAAAGTTTAAAAAGAAATGGTTGATACCAAACAATAATAAATCGATGTTTTTTGGTAATATTTTCTGTGGCGAGCGATTTTCTTTAATATTTTCTAGTGACACCTCATTTGTAAATCATTTTTCTAAGATGTTCCTTTGTCCTCATGGCATTTGATAATGGGTTTTTTGCCAGGTTAGCCTGAAAGGCTGCAGTTTATTGATATTTTTAAAATAACTTTGTACAAACGTGTTATGTTAATGGGTAAAAAACAAAAAAAGAGGAAAAAGAAAAAACTTTGCCTGCATAAGAGCCCGTTTTTCGTTCCCACACAGCACGATGCCGCCTGTGTGTATGCGTGTGCGCGCGCGCGTCTAATTTATTATTTATCCTTCTATTATTAGTATTTGCTAATGTGTATTGTGCGCTATTAATGCAGAGATGACGTGCCGCATGGTTCATTTCCGCTAACGATCTCTATTTAGTAACGATCTGTTATTTCTAAACGTGGTCATTTTAGAAGTAAAACCATGGCTTTTAATTTATCTGACGTTTCGCACCATGACGTGTTTCAAATGGAGAAAAAATAAAAGTTTAAAAAGAAATGGTTGATACCAAACAATAATAAATCGATGTTTTTTGGTAATATTTTCTGTGGCGAGCATTTTCTTTAATATTTTCTAGTGACACCTCATTTGTAAATCATTTTTCTAAGATGTTCCTTTGTCCTCATGGCATTTGATAATGGGTTTTTTGCCAGGTTAGCCTGAAAGGCTGCAGTTTATTGATATTTTTAAAATAACTTTGTACAAACGTGTTATGTTAATGGGTAAAAAACAAAAAAAGAGGAAAAAGAAAAAACTTTGCCTGCATAACACTTGAAATTAAAGTGAGTAATTCTGTCTTAAAGATTTCATGTCTGTCTTATTCTTTATTCCAGTCTGTGCTGCCTTTTATTTACAGTGTGAGCTTTAGTATAAAACAACACTTTACTGTAACGTTCCATTTGTCAACATTAACTACCTACATTAGTTAACAATTTCAAATACTACTTAAAGGGGTAGGTGACCCAAAAATGAAAATTTGCTGATAATTCACTCATCCAAGATGTAGATGAGTTTGTTTCTTCATCAGATTTGGAGAAATGTAGCATTGCATCAGTGTCTCAGCAATGGATGCTCTGCAGTGAATGGGTGCCGTCAGAATGAGAGTCCAAACAGCTGATAAAAACATCACAATAATCCACAAGTAATCCACAGCACTCCAGTCCATCAGTTAATGTCTTGAGAAGACAAAAGCTGAAACAAATCCATCATTAAGAGGTTTAACTTTAAATATATATATATATAGTCTAAGAACATATTGCTAATGTTTCCATTAAGTTATGGAAACCGTTTTAAACATTTTTTTAAACATTCAAAATGTGTAGTTTTTCTTAATGTCTTAATGTTTTTTATGGTAATTTGAATGTTATGGGAAAATTCTGTTTTAGAATTTTGCAGAAAACATACTTTTAATGTTCTCTGAACATTCTGAAACTAGTAGTAACATTTTTTAAATGTTAGACGACGAGCATCCAACTAAAACATTTCTGTAAAGAAACATTCCTTGAATGATGTATAAGTAATGTTTTTGTGCTAATGTTTTAAAAACATTATTAGACACCAGTTAACTTTTACAAACATTCTAGTTAAACCAGTTAACATTCTATTAATGTTCATAACTTTGAGAGAAAGTTCCGTTAGATGGGACACAGTGGCACAGTATTACTGATATATTGAGGTCACAAGTGTATAGATTATTTGGTTTAGAATGTGGCTCAGCCAATCATAATCAAGGACTGGAATTGGCTGTTTTATCATTTTTCATTGAAGAAAGCGTTATTATGGACTGGTATTTAGCTGGAAGCAATGGTTTGAAGTTAAAAGTGTCTTGATGGATTTGTTTCAGCTTTTCACTTCTCATGGCATTAACTGATGGACTGGAGTGCTGTGGATTGCTTGTGGATTATTGTGATGTTTTTATCAGCTGTTTGACTCTCATTCTGACGGCACCCATTCACTGCAGAGCATCCATTGCTGAGACACTGATGCAATGCTACATTTCTCCAAATCTGATGAAGAAACAAACTCATCTACATCTCGGATGGCCTGAGGGTGATACTAGTGATCATACTTTGGATTGGAAATTTGTGCAAACCCCTAATACAAAGTAGTATATTCAAAAATGCTTGACGGATCATGTGACCAAACACCGCAGTCATCCTGAACAAACTGCAGAAGTTGTTCATCTCTGAGTGTGTGTGTGTGTGTGTGTGTGTGTGTGTGTGTGTGTGTGTGTGTGTGTGTGTGTGTGTGTGTGTGTGTGTGTGTGTGTGTGTGTGTGTGTGTGTGTGTGTGTGTGTGTGTGTGTGTGTGTGTGTGTGTGTGTGTGTGTGTGTGTGTGTGTGTGTGTGTGTGTGTGTGTGTGTGTGTGTGTGTGTGTGTGGAGTATTGAGTCGGTGATGGAGGGCAGGAGTGAGGGATGACGGTGTGGAGGTGGAGATGGTTCAGGTGGGCGGCTCTCTTTTGTTCTTTTCTCTGTTTGATTGACAGCTCTGTACCTGCAGTGCACCACCAAAGGGATGCTTTATCCACTTTAACAGCTGCTGTGTGTGTGTGTGTGTGTGTGTCTCACGCTCGCTCGATCTGCATGCAGACAGTAACGCAGCACCTGTCTCTTCACAGAAAGTATGTTCGTTCGACACGTCTCACCAGTTTGATGTTCATATTTCATACTGTAGGAATAAACAGATAATGAGATTCATAGATTCTGTGGCTGGGAATCCGGCCGCATCTGAAATAGGTCATACCAACCTGAGATGTTTACAATAATGTGTTTGTATGCAAATACAAATCACTTAGGAAAATTAACCATGGTTTTACTATTGTAAGAAGAGTAGTAACCATGTTTTTTTGTAGGCCTATTACCACAGTTTAACTAGTAATGTTTTTCTTTTTCTTTTGAGTAAAACTAACTCAGTTTTCGTAAGGGATGTTGCAGGTCAACAGAAAAGTAATAAATGCACACCTTAAGAGGACACATAGGATCAAGAGATACAGTTTTTACTGCTTTAGTATTAACAGAACGTCGGGTAGTTTCCCTGTACTAATCTAGATCAACTTTGAATAAAGAAAAGAGAGGGTTAAAGACAGTACATTTTTGTTTCTGTATGTAAAATTTAGCTAGCAGGAAACACAAATGAATTAAGTTCTATTTTCATATATTCTTTTTTTAAATAGTCAAACAATCCAAAGAAAGCATCTTTAAGTCACTTACAAAATGAGATTGTCTCTACCAATATCTAGCGACTGCAAAATGATCTCTAGCAATAATTTATCAAACAATTAAACGTCTGTTGTCTGCCGTTATGTCCCCACCAAAGCCAAAATCAAACCTACACCCTTAAATATTATGATCCACATCCGATTCATTTCTCAAGTTTGTTCGGTGATATTCACAGAGATATCCTGTATTTTGATATGATTTTTTACCATCTAATACACTTCCCTCCGTTCACACACACACTCGTACTAAACTAATTTGTTAAATTAATTAAATCTTAACACATCATATGATATTTTTTTTTTTAAATAACGGAGCATGTAAAATGTGAGATAAAAGGACCTTTATTTAAACTAATTTCCAATAAAAGGTTTTCAGAGAGAAAAACACAAATTGTGCAAATGAGAGAAAAGGCTCTGTAATCAGAAACATCTGTTACAGGATCTCATGATATCTCTGCCTTTAATTAGCAGGAGAACAGTATGATTCATTAAAACAAAATCAGTAAAAACAGTACAACATCACGAAGTATAAAAGTAAGGACTGGTTTGCATATCATTGCTGAACACTGATGGAAACTCTCAGTGTTTTCTTGCTCAACTTTAAAAGTGTCAGGAGTGAACGATCAGTCTGATTCCCATCAGGTCACGGATGATCGTCTTCACTCCACGTCCTTCTGCAGACTGACACACATACACATATACACACACACACACATAAACACACACACACAGAGCAGCATTAAACACAGCACTTGGTTTCATTTGACAGGAATTAACTACATGGTGAAATGTAAGAGACTTTATATGAAAACATAAACCAGAGTTTAACAAACTTGAGGAACTACAGGCGGCTTGTGACTTGTTAAAATCTCAGGGGACACTTTAAAGGGGTCATATGATGCGATTTCAAGTTTTCCTTTCTCTGTGGAGTGTTGCAAGCTGTTCGTGAATAGATAAGATCCCTAAAGTTGCAAAGACTAAAGTCTCAAACCCAAAGAGATATTCTTTATCAAAGTTAAGAGTCAGCCACGCCTTCCTAAAACGCCTCGTTCTAACACGCCCTATTTAGTAAGGGTTGTTCACCTCTCCAGATAGTCCCGGACGTTATCGTGTCCGAAGAATTTGGCGAGTCTGGTGAGAGCCCCGGTCGCACAGCGTCCATCCCGCTTACGACACAGACTGCAGTTACACACTCCTCGACAGATGGGACACTCCCACGACTGCGGGAACAGACACACAGACACACACACAAACACACACACGATCAGTGATTCAATGCTTCCAAAAGCCAGAAATCCAAAACTTCTTATGCAAAGTTCAATATTCCATATTGTCATGATCTTTCACCAAGAATTTTACATTTCATAAGGAAAATGCGTGTATAAAACATTAGGGCTGGGTTTTGACACAAATTTCATGATTCGATTCTCATTCACAAGCTTGCGATTCGATTTGATTACCGATTCGATTCGAATCAGTATCGATTATTTTGGATATATGTCAGGTACAGTACTTGCCAAATTTTCTCAAGGAAAAAAAAAAAAATCTCTTAACTAATGCTGTAAAATATACACGCGAGTCAGTTGGTACTACATTACTATAATATTGAAGGTTAAAATTAACTGATTTGTTAAAATTATGCTTAATGAAGTTTTTTAAATAATAAAGTTACAATTACATAATAATATTTCTACTTCAAATAGTTTGTTGAAATATAAACAATGGTGGCTGTCATAAAAACTTTTATTTAGATTTAATATTTGTTTAATATTTAGATTTGTTTTAGATTTATTCAAACATAAATTAAACATTGAAGAACAGTAAAATGTATAATGAATATGAAGTTTTTAAAATAATAAAGTTACAATTACATAATAATATTTCTACTTCAAATAGTTTGTTGAAATATAAACAATGGTGGCTGTCATAAAAACTTTTATTTAGATTTAATATTTGTTTAATATTTAGATTTGTTTTAGATTTATTCAAACATAAATTAAACATTGAAGAACAGTAAAATGTATAATGAATATGTTATATGGTGCATATATTTAGCAAATATATTTTTTACCCAGCCCTATAAAACATGGCAGTGGCTTCTGCGTGTTGCTCGAAATTTAATCCTCAAATGTAAGAGTTTGGTTAAACCAGTGGTATTTTAGTATTATATATATAAACTATTATAGTATTTATACTTTGAATCAGCTTTATAAGATTTAAATTAATTGGATTTTTGTATTTTCAGTTTTCATTTTAACATTAGTCTTTTTTTTATTTCTATTAGGTTTTTTTCTATTTATTTTGCTTTATTTTTATGTCAGTTTTCAACTCAAATGAAAATGAGAACGGTTGCTGTGGCGACGAACTGAAATAAGTTGAAGTTTTTCATCTAACATTTATATTTTATTTCATTTATTAGTTGAAATAGCTATTTTTATTTTCCTTTTTTTTTTTAAATGTCTTTCACTTTATTAGTAAAATTTTTTAGATATTATAGTTTTTTTATTTATTAGTTTGTTTTTTCATATTTAGTTGCCACAGCAACCCTTCTAATTTTTTTTTTAGTTTCTCATCTAAGATTATATTTTATTTTTCATTTAATAATCAAGATTTTTTTTTTAAATGTCTCCTTCACTTTCTTTATTTCAGTTAATTATTCAGTTAATTTTTTTTATATTTTATTTAGCTTTCTTTTAAATTCAGTTTTAGTAATTTTAGTACTTTAACTTATTTCATTTATTTGCTACAGTAGCAATTTCTCATTTTTATTTTAGTGAGTTATTTTTAGATTTTTTTATATTTCCATTTAGGTTGAATTTCTTTTAAATTTTAGTTCATTGCAATGGCAATATTTTTAATTTTAGTTTCATTAAAGTTTTTCATCTAATATTTTTATTTTATTTTTATGTCTATTTTGCTTTATTTTAGTTTATTAAAGTTATTTTTAGATTACTTATTAGTCTTTGTTTTTTAATGTTTTTAATTAGTTTTTTTAATTTTTTTGTTTTAGTAATTCTAGTACTTAAATCTTAATTTCAGTTACCTTCCAGAGCAAGATTTCTTATTTTCGTGTAAGTTTTTCAATTGTATATTTATTTTATTATATGTGACCCTGGACCACAAAACCAGTCATAACGGTCAATTTATTGAAATAAATAATCTTTCCATTGATGTATGGTTTGTTAGGATAGGACAATATTTGGCTGAGATACAACTATTTGAAAATCTGGAATCTGAGGGTGCAAAAAAAATCTAAATATTGAGAAAATCGCCTTTAAAGTTGTCCAGATGAAGTTCTTAGCAATGCATATTACTAATCAAAAATTAAGTTTTGATATATTTACGGTAGGACATTTACAAAATATCTTCATGGAACATGATCTTTACTTAATATCCTAATGATTTTTGGCATAAAAGAAAAATGGATAATTTTGACCCATACAATGTATTGTTGGCTATTGCTACAAATATACCCCAGCGACTTAAGACTGCTTTTGTGCTCCAGAGTCACATATCTCAGTTTTATGTAAACAGAAATAATTGTTAATAGCTGTAGGTGACTTACGGGATCGAGCAGCGCGGCGCGGACGTCTTCTCCGTAGCGGTTGCGTAAGCAGGGGCCGCAGAACTGACCTTTGACCCCTCCGCAGTACAGGCCCCTGCACTCAGTCTTGGTGTCGAGGGTCTTCTGCCGGCACTGGTGACACGTGCTGCCCTGAGATCATTAATAAACGCATTAATAAACCTCTCAATCCACACACAGGCCACGCCGCAGCCCTCGGCACTCACGTTCTCCTTGTCCAGGATCTTGTCTTTGGCGCGATCGGCGACGTTCTCCAGCTCTTCTTCAGTGATGTCCTCCGGCATTCGTATGGACTCCTGCGAGCGACACTTCCTCTGCTTCGGCCGGGCGTCTCCCGGACCCTCCTTCACCTGCAGCCATACCACGTCAGACCCGTGAAGAAAACACCACACACACACACACACACACACACACACACACACAGTGGAGGAGGAACCTTTCAGTTTGACTTCTTCAACTCAGGAATTAATAATGCACCAAAAATATACATTTTAGTACTTCAACTTATTCAAGTTCATGTTTTTCATCTAATATTTATTTATTAGTTTAAATAGTTTAGTTATTTTTAATTCTTTTTTTAATTTATTTTTTTCGGTTTACATTTTTTATTTCAGGTTATTAGTTGAATTACTAAATCAAAAAAAAAAAAAGTACATAAATGATATTTTAGGTGCTGTCTCTAAAGTAAGTTCAGATGAAACGGGTTCAGTGATCTGTGTCTCTTGCCTCCATCAGCCGCTTGATGTCGATCGCTCCGCTCTCTCTCTTCGGAGGAGCCGGGTTTTCCTCCACCTCTTTCCCGAAATGCTCCGGGGGTCTGGCCTTGCGGCCCGGGTTTCGTCTCTCGACCTGAACCTCTGAAAAACACCGTTTCGGGGTGGACTGCTTCTTTCTCTTCTATCCAGGGCACAGAAAGACCATCAGTATAAAGTAAACGTCGTTGAACTGGTTAGATATGAAGAGAAAGCAGAGCATTGGTGCAGGGGATTGTGGGATCTCACCGTAGGTGTCGTCTTAGAAGGAAGCTCAGGCAAAGAACTCAAGTCTGCAAAAAGTTTTGCAAGCTGCAGGAAAAGAGTTTAAGTTAACGTAAACATCCAAGATATTATGAAAGAATAGATTAAACAAACAGAATTTGCATTAATATTATATTAGAATGAATAAATGTTGCAAATACATGACAATACTGCTATAAATTAATATTATACTTAATATCATATTAAATATTACAAATATAAATGAAGACTGTTTTTAATTAATATATTTTAAACATATATTAGAAACAACATTTAAAAAAATAGTTATTATTATATATTATTACTATTAAAAATGAAAATATGCTGTTATGAACTATATCTGATAAAAATTTTATTACAAATATAATTTAAAAAAAAGTTAAAACAGAAAATTATTATTAGTTACAAATATGAAAAATGCTCTTTTGAATTGTATTTTATTAGAAAAACCTTTTAAAACAAAATTAAAGAAAAAAATATTAGTATTGGTTACAAATACATATGCTGTTTTGCATTGTATTATATTTTTATAAATTATATTATTTTAAAACAATTAATTAAAAATGTAAAAATATTTGACAAAAATGCTGTTTTGAATTAGATTTTATTTTTAAAAAATATATTTAAAAAATACATATTTTAAAACAAATTTGAAGTAAAATTGTATTAAGTACAAATACATATGAAAAAATGCTGTTTTGAGTTATATTTTTATTTTTAAAAAATTTGAGAACATTTCCAGCAAATTTGGGTGAACTACTCCTTTAACCCAAACTGAGCAGATATTCCCAGACATTATAACTGTACGTGGGTTTTTTTGTCATATTTACCACCGGTTTTCTCCAGTCACACTCGTCCGCAGAGAATCCCTCGAACTCGCCCTCGCTCTCGGTGTCCATGAAGGCCTGCGCCAGCTCATCGGCATCAACATCCTGACACAGAGAGAGTGACAAAACACATTATTATTATTATTATTCTTGGATTGTGCGAAAACCATCTCAATTATTAATAGCGCTGTTTTGCAGCTACTGCCGAATCATCAGCGGTAAACGGTGTGAAGGAGACCTGCCGTGCTCTTGGATTTTCTCCAGTGTATTTATATTTCTGATACGAACTCAGAAATGCAAATGAATGACGGCTCTGTCTCAATCAGAGGAGACGAGGCATCTTAACTTGTGATTTAAAAGCATTGCTTATAAGAAGTAAAGCAACTCTTTTGGACACATGACAGTCTCTGGTTTCCTCACAACAGACGGAGGAGATCTGGAGACTGACAGAGCTAAAAAACATCCACTAGATCACTCATCCAATAACATCTGGAGCACTACAACACAGAAAACCAGGGTCAAACTTCAAACTTGAAAAGTGGTTTTGAACTTCTTTTTTAGTTAATATTGATTTTATTTCAAGTAACATGGTTTTATATTACAAAGTAAATTATAAAAATATATACATTATTTTGTGTGTGTGTGTGTATATATATATATATATATAATAGACATTAAAAAAATAAAAAAAGAATAAACAAAATCAATTGTAAAAATGTTTTCTCTTTTTTTCAGTTAACATTTATTTCAAGTAAAAATATTTAGATTTTACGTTTAGCTGAAAAAATGAATGCATTCAAAAAAAATTACTAAAACTTAGTTAGGTCAAAAATTAAAAACACCCTAAAATTAAAGCAAAAACAGAATATATATATATATATATATATAAACAATCAAGTCTGAAATAGTAATAAAAACGATTACGGTTTAAAACTAAACTGTTTTTGGTTTTTGACATACAACAGCACACTTTGTGTTTTCATATCTTCAGGAAAAGAATATGCACACATAAAAGTAAATATTCTCTGGCAAATTGGTTCCAGATGTTAATAATGAATCATCAATAATAATTTGCATTAATTTCTGACACTGTAGATGATACTAACAGACTTCCCGGATCCCTTTGATTGGATGCTGTCTCTGCTGTCCTCAGACAGATCGGTTACTTCCAGCTGCTTTGCCTGAAAGCAAGAGGTTTATTAGAGCAAACATTAAATACATAAAATTATTTTATATATATAATAATAAACTATTATTGATAATAATAATAATAATAATAACAAGAACAACCAATGCATTATTATAATTACTATTACTACTGTTAACATTAATAATAATAATAATATACATTGCATAAAAAATGATTAATATTACATTTTTTGTATTAATATTATAATGCCCTATAACAACAACAACAAATATTGTTATTAACTTGGTGCAGACATCAAAAGATAGCCATAACTTCAAAACAAAGATCTGAATTTCTAGAAAAAACGCAAGTTAAAAGTGGTTTTAGGATGCATCATCATGAACACTGCAGACTTTACTACATTTTCTGATGATCAGCTTCTGTGTCTCATTAAATATGCATTTAAGCACGTTTTAAAACGACGAGCATTGCTATTATCTTTCTGCATGTAAGTGTGTGCATGCATTTACTCAACTCTCGATACTTAAAGGACATTTTTAAACGGAAAACACTCCTTGTCGCTCTTACCTTCAAGGATGCTCTGCGTGTTTTGATCATTTTAAGAATTAAACGTGTGTGATTAAAACTCTTTAATGAATGAAAGATTTAAAAAACAACAGGAGCGGACAGGAAGCTGTGAGAAAACGGAGGGGTGATTGCGTGCCGAGTCCGTCACTAAAGAGGCCATCAGCTCACTTTGAATTTGTTATTATTGACATAATACCTATTACATACTGTACTTATAAACAGGTGATAGACTATACAAAAAAAAGTCTCCGTTTTTTACTTTAATGTGAGACTTAACGCTACCGGTTCCCCCCGCGATCGCGCCTGCGGTCTGAATGGAACAGTCCAGAATGCGGCGCTTTGCAGTTTCGCGGGAAATGCCTCACGCCGGACACAATCATTCACTCAATGCGTGCACAGGCAGCTATAAAGTGTGTCTTTCATTTATAAACGCAGTTAAATAGACCTTCAGAGGCCTGTTGATGATATTAGTCTACATAACAACTATAACATCGCTCCACAGAGCCAGAAAACTAGTTTGACAGAATATATGTGACCCTGGAGCACAAAACCAGTCATAAGGGTGCATTTTTTGATAATTGAGATTTATACAACATATGAAAGCTGAATAAATAAGCTTTCCATTGATGTATGGTTTGTTAGGATAGGACTATATTTGGCCGAGATACAACTATTTGAAAATCTGGAATCTGAGGGTGCAAAAAACTCAAAATATTGAGAAAATCATCTTTAAAGTTGTTCAAATGAAGTTCTTAGCAATGCATATT
>NW_015642517.1:513627-517413 GCF_001515625.1 Sinocyclocheilus rhinocerous
TAACAATCACCTCTAAAATAAAACTGCAAAATTTAGCCAATTCTCTTAAAATAAATAGGTAGCCTTCTTTCCTTAATTTTTTTTTAGTTAAATCAGTTCCTCAATTCAAGCCCCAAAACTGCTTAAGCTTCCTTTAAAAAAATGAGGGAAACACATCTCTTGGTTTTATTAGTAAAAAGTCCTCAGTATTTTCTATACAACACTGAATCACAATTTCTTTAATGAAATATACACACTATTTTTAATTATCATCTTAATTTTTTTTAATGAAATATACAAGACCCATGATTAGTTTTTTTACAGTGTGGGTGTATATTAGCAACCACATAATCAACATGTTTTGTGATGAAAAGCGTTTCTTTTGAGCTGTACGATATGTGTCAGTGTATATAATGGTTTGTGAAGTTCAATTATCTTTATGCATCAAACATATGTGACTCTGGAGCACAAAACCAGTCATAAGGGTGCATTTTTTGGTAATTGAGATTTATACAACATATGAAAGCTGAATAAATCAGCTTTCCATTGATGTATGGTTTGTTAGGATAGGACTATATTTGGCCGAGATACAACTATTTGAAAATCTGGAATCTGAGGGTGCAAAAAACTCAAAATATTGAGAAAATCATCTTTAAAGTTGTTCAAATGAAGTTCTTAGCAATGCATATTACTAATCAAAAATTAAGTTTTGATATATTTACGGTAGGAAATTTACAAAATATCTTCATGGAACACGATCTTTACTTAATATCCTAATGATTTTTGGCATAAAAGAAAAATCGATAATTTTGACCCATACAATGTATTGTTGGCTATTGCTACAAATATACCCCAGCGACTTCAGACTGCTTTTGTGCTGCAGGGTCACATATTATAATAAAAAAATGGCATACTGCTGCCATACAGTACTACACACTAAATATGATGCCCAAACATTCTGTCTAAAGGGATAGTTCACTCAAAAATGAATATTTACTCACCCTCATCTCGTACCAAACCTGTATTCATTTCTTTCGCCTGTTGAACACAAAAGAAGATATTTCGAAGAATGTTGCTGGTCCACTTGACGGTCCCCACTGACTTCCATAGTATGGAAGAAATACTATGGATGTCCAGCAACTTCTTCTTTTGTGTTCAACAGAAGAAAGAAACTCATACAGGGCTGGAACAACTTGAGGGTGAGTATAAATGATGACAGATTTGTATTTTTGGGTGAGCTATCCCTGAAGTTGGCAACATGTTTGGTTTTGAGAACACACCCCAGCGCTGTCTAAGCTCACTAGATTTATAACAAGCCCAAAAATGCATAATTTTTTTTTTTTGGCTTACAAGGAATATTTGCTAGGAGGCAACATGTTGTCCAGGTATAGTCTACAGTAGTTTAACCCCAACTATGATCATCCTTGTGCGCGGGAAAGTAAAAAAAAAAAAAGGCAGCTATATATTTTCATGTATAAAGTCCCCCCCCCCCAAAAAATAATTTAAAGTTTTTTACATTTCATTATTACATTTTTTGTGAGTATTTACTCACTATAATACTGTATTATTAGCTGTATTTGTTTATTTATTTAAATCTTTTTTTTTTTTTTTTTTTTTTTTACATTTTTATCTAATTTTTATTATTTATTCATGTATGCATTTTAATTTAATTATTTATTTAGTTAGTTTAGGTTTTAATATTATTAGTTAATTTGTACATTTAATAAGAATAAGTATCGCTTTTTATGTCTCCTCTTTCCTACTACTTGTTTCACTTCTGTTTCAGTTTTTTTAAACCTTTTTTTTACTATGTGTTAGTAAGTTGTTGTTATTTTAGCATGTGTGTTTGGCTCATGTTTATTTTTTAGGATTACTGATAAACTAATGTAGTTTGATTTGTATTAGTTATCTATTTTAGTTTTAGTTACAGTTGTAGTAATGTTGTCATTTTATTAGTTTTTTATTATGTCTATATAGGTTTTTTATTAAGTTTGTTTTATTTAATTTGAGTTATTTCAGTACTTCAGCATACAAAATGGAAATGAAATAATATATATATATTGAATGTATTTATATATATGTACATGTATATGTATATGTGTGTGGCTGTACATACACACATGTAGTTGTTTTTTTTTGGTGTTTGGCTTAGTGTTAAAATCATTATTATACTCATACCTTTTGTTCTTTTAATATTTTGAATTGTTTTTAGCTTTATTTTTTTGTTTTCATTTAAATGTTTAGTTTTGAAATGTTGTTGTATGCATTTGTCATTTTTATTTAATTTATTTTCCTTTCTTAAATGTGTATATATATAGTATTTATAGAGTTTTAGCTTTTAGTTTTAATTACTTTTTCTTATTTGTAAGTCGCTTTGGATAAAAGCGTCTGCTAAATGACTAAAAGTAAAGTAAAGTAAAAGTACATTTACACTGATTTTCTCTAAACTTTTCCAAAGACCCTTGTGGCCCCCTATGATGTCTAAAATGCTGTATAAAGAGGCTCACTAGTTTGCAAAGCATTTCCATCTAGTCTTTCTGTCAATAATCTCTGACAAAGCAAAAACCGCTAATTTAATATATCCGCTTTATTTTGAACACAAGATCGGGCGCGCCATTTCTAACTTGAATGTGCGCGACTTCCGGTGTTTGTCATTCGTTTACAGGTATTATACCTGTACAAACCAGTCCGTTATGCTGCTTGATATTATACAAACTAGATTAAAAAAAAATCATATTATTTTAATGTATTTTCGTAAACATTAACACCGCATGGTTTGTAGGCGCCATAGTTTCACAGATGCATTTTGTTATTCTTAGTTTTGGCGGGAAATGAACCGGAAGTCTCGCAAATTTACAGAAAATAGCTATTTCGCTTAAAAAAAAAATGCTATTATAATTTTTAAGTGTATATACTAATATTAACATCTTGAAAGTCACTTTAATAATGTGTAGGAGATTATAGGAGCGTGCATTAGCATGTTCTCCGTTGTAAATGAATGAAGGGATTTATGAAGTCATTAAAAGATAGGCCTCATGAGTGCTATTGTTGTATTTGTCCTGAGATTGCTCTGGTTGGATGCGCTCTCTTCGCCCACAGATAATGCACGTCTCTTTCTTTTCCCCCCTCATGTTTTCTGCTCAATTAGTAGCTAGTGAAGCGCTTTTTCTCGTGTGTCAGCACAAGCACCTGCATCTGGAGGCGTCCCCATCAATGCTGCTTTATTCCGCAAACCTTCACTTATGCGCTCGGTAAACGGCGCGCGGATGACAGCGAAATGATACGGTACCGGCGCCGTTTCACAGCAGGTAGCGGCACAGAAAGAAGGAAATTACCAACAGCTGGTTAAGCTTTGTTTAGCTGCCTGCTTTTGTGTTTTCAAGCACTTGGCACTCAAAGTCAAAGACAAACCAGCAGCTGTGTCACAAAACCTAGTCGCCGCATTTTTAGCACCAATTGAGCTGCATAATAACCAGTGTTGGGGAAAGTTACTTTTAAAAGTAATGCATTACAATATTGCGTTACTCCATTAAAAAAGTAACTAATTACGGTACCTAGTTACTTTTTATGGAAAGTAATGCGTTACGTTACTTTTGCGTTACTTTTAAAATCTGGACAGGGCTTGCTTGTTTGTTTTTAAAATAAAAAAGTAATATTTTGGCAAATATAAAAGCCTTTTCACACCAAAAGTGAAATGAATAAGCCTCAGGCTGAAGGGAAAGTAAATTTACATCCGTACAGTAGAATGCAGAAGAAGAAATTTCAACACACAAAAAAAGACACACAAATGTTTGTCTAGAGTAATTT
>NW_015642517.1:517553-525345 GCF_001515625.1 Sinocyclocheilus rhinocerous
TTGCATTATTTTTATTCATTTTGAGGAATACTGAATCTGTGTTGTTGTTGTTTTTGTGAGTGAGATGAATTAATGCATATTCATATTTATTTTGAACTACAGTAACATCTTCTGATTTCTCTCAACATGGGGACAGGACAGCTGTCAGTAAATAAATTGGGAAAAAAAAGAAACGCGTTACTTATTTGAAAAAGTAACTCAGATATTCTCGTTAATTAAAAAGTAATGCGTTACTTTACTAGTTACTTGAAAAAAAGTAATCTGATTACGTAACTCGCGTTACTTGTAATGCATTACCCCCAACACTGACTCTGACGGTCAAAAATTGCGATAAGATGCAAGTAGTAAACATTTAATATTTGACAAGCGTTTACGTTAGACATTTAAAATTGTTCACTCGTGCAAACTTCACGACTGACTTTTGTTTTCATGATTATGACTATTTTTATAATTTGGAAGTGCATCAGGACCATGAAACCGATTTCAAAAAGCAAACACGGAAATGTTATTTAATGCAGACATAAAAACCGAAACGTATTAAATGATAACAATGAAAAAAGTATAGTACAATAGAGCAATAATATTAAAAATAAAAATAATTAAAAAGCAAGCAGAGCGTATTAAAAGCGAGTCAATGGCGACCCCTATAGGCTATTATAGAGTACTGATATTATCTCAGAACCTTAGAAATATAATGAGCTCTTATTATTTTTTAATAATTACACATGAATATTAATATAGCCTAATGCAGTTATTTCTGCATTTTTATATGATTTATAATTTTTATAATTTAAATCGAAGGACTTTTTTATTTGTCTTAAACTTAAAATGAACGTAGGCTATCACAAATACCATGTAATTAATTTCTCGGTAGTTAAACGAGTTTGGAAAGATCGTATCTTTTGCTATTTGCCTATATTTTTGTGCATATATTAAATAATAAGATAAATAATAGGCAATAAAGCACATATAAGAAAGATCAGACCGAATGGAAAGCGCAGGATGTACATTTACATGTATACATTTGTTTTGTTGTTTTTCCGCAGGTGAACCGCTTTACAGTAACTCACCTGTGTGTCACGTGAACCACATGACTGTGACGTCATCGACGCCCAACTTTCATTTTAAGTGTTTAATGGGAATGAAAACAACTGCGAGCTGAAAAATGGGATGCTGTTTCTCCTCTCCCGATGTAGACGATGAGGTACGAGGCTGTTTTATGGTTATTTGATTTTACAGGTAGATTGAAGTTAAAATATGTATTTTGTTTAGCTATGAAATCTTAGAGAATTAGTAGGACAGTGTATCAGGTGGATCTAAACTTAGACAAAAGCATTGACGTTCTTCCTTGTCACTGTTTTTTAGACATGGGAAACATAATTTAGTAGGCTATATGAAGTAATTTAGTAGGTCAGGCAAGTAGATTTGTTATTTTCAGTTTGTTTTCGCGCCTCAGTAGTTCAGAACAGTTTGGTCTTCCAAAAGAGGACGATATCCGCTTCGTCATGCCTAGAGCTGATCCGTGCTGGTCGCTGAGGGAATACATCAACTTTCACCGTGGACAAAGCGGAGTCCAGCCCGGAGTCCGTCACATGTGGTTGCCGCTCATTCGTCGGATCCACCGGGCGGCCCGTTCTCGACCCCGCCGCCTCAGCTCACTCTAGCCCGGCCTCAGCTCACTCTATCCCAGCCTCAGCTCACTCTAGCCCGTCCTCAGCTCACTCTAGCCCGTCCTCAGCTCACTCTATCCCGGCCTCAGCGCACGCTAAGCCGGGGCTTCCCCTCACGCTAGGGCACTGAATAGCTGGCCAATCACAGCACACCTTGCTTTTCAGACCGATGAGCTTTGTAAAAATCGACGCGTTTCAAAAAGGCGGGGCATAGAGGAGAAACAATAATGTACAGTATGTGGAAAATAATGTGTTTTTTTTTACTTTAAACCGCATAAACACATTTCATTACACCAAATACACCAAATAATGTTCTTTTTAGCAACATCATATGACCCTTTTAAGTATTCATTTGGGTTCTAATGTCACTTTTCCGTCACTTACAGAGAGAACCTTTGATTCAGTCCAACAATAAAACACCAACTGAGTCTGCAAGACCACCACGACCAGCTGCTAACGGTATCTATCTATCTATCTATCTATCTGTCTGTCTGTCTGTCGTTCTATCTATCTATCTATCTATCTATCTATCTATCATGTAGATCAGAGGAGTGGCAGTTTTACTGCTCGTTGTGTTGGTGTTCCTGGTCTCGATGAGCGATTCACTGACGTTGCAGAAACCTTCAACAAACAGCAGGAACACTATGAATCAATGAAGAGCAAGCTTCAGACTCTTGCAAGCCGCTATCACTGTCCAATAAACGACAGTCTGTCTGAATGCCTGAGGAAAATCAAGGAGAAACATGGTAAGATCTTCACACGTGAGTCACGGCCTGCAGAGGGCACAGTCTGCCCGAGCGACGCCTGCACACAAGCTATTCAAGCAAAACCCTTTACTTATAATGGACCACTACAAACAGAGTCCATCTAGGATTAATATGATGCATAAAAAGGATAGAAATTGCACATAAGGTTTATGTTGATTGCAACTTTGTAATTAGTCATTCAGAATCATGTTTTGGGATGCATGTGATTTCATTTCTCGTGTGTCCTATAGTACCTCAGACTACCATATAAATGGCACTTTAATTGTTTTGTAAAGATGTTTATCTAGTATCATATCAAGCCTTGCATTATATATGCTGAATGAAATCCAGAACTTGTTTCTTACTAATTTTCTGGTGCTGATTTTGCTCTAGCGGGTCACACTTTCTCACAAAATACGTGCATTTCGTAACATTTTTGCTTTCGACAGCCATTTGTAAGGTGAAGAAATCTTGTGTTATCACTTAATCAGCAGAAAAACGCCACAATTACATGATTCCTGTCTGAATCTGAGCCAGATTTCCAAACACAGATGAGCCCGTTTTCACACATATGACATTATTTTATGCATAATTCTCATTTTAAGGTTAGAATAGTGACAATAGAAAATGCAAACATGAGCCTGATGTTTTCTGCTACATCTGTGGGTGTTTTACTACATCCAAACAGAGACAGAAAATTAAATAAGTGGAGTATTTGTTACCAGGGTTATTATAGTTAATTAAAAAAATAAATAAATGTTAACTGAAATTAAATGAAATAAAATATCAAAAATTAAGCTTATTTAATTTCAGCTAGTTAACAAGGTAACATTTCTCATTTTCATTTTGTTTAGCTTGTACTAAAATAACCAGAACTAAAATAAAAATAAAAACTATAGACATTTAAAAACAACAGAAACTGATAAAAATGTCAAAACACACAGCCAAATCACAAAAACGTTAACTAAAATTAACATGGGAGCAGAAAATATGAAAATATCTCATTCAAAATATTAACAAAAACTATAATAGTACCTAAAATAACAGTATTTGAACATATATTTCCACTCCTTTGCAGATTGTAAGTACATTTTGAATGCGTCTTTTTGTCATTAAAATTGAAATGTTGACATTTAACTGCTTTTGTTATTTTAATAAATGTATTAAAGCTGATACATATAATTAGAAAAATCTTATTTTGGGAAAAACTTTAGATATTTTCGAATTATGCATAATCAAATGATTGCAAATCAGATTTTTTTTAGATGCATGGCTGTGTAATTATTTAGTTTTTATGGCAGATGTGTTCAGTACGATTATGCATCGGATCATTTATTGCAGTTAGTCATTCAGAAATGAATTCATCATCATACCTGATACTTACTCTATGTACCCTTCATTTATAAGCCACATCCTGCACAGTTATTTCCATCCATATGGAGTGCCCTCATCATTTCTCTGTCTCATTTTCCCTCCTTCAGAGCTCTGCCACATCAGTCTGGAGGTTAAAGGATACGACTTCAGTCTGATGGTGCGATCAGAGGCCGAAATCCCCAGCGAACTGAAGCGGACGCAAGAGAACGTCACCGAGCTGAGCCGAGCCGCCAAATCCGTCATCTCCGTCAGCACCAAACTCCACGAAATGATCGACTCGCTTCTGAGAGCCGAGGACAGCATGATCCGTCAGATCGAAGATGCTGAATCCAGACACCAGGAGCAGAAGAGGCTGCTGGACAACCTGCGGGCAAACCTCAGAGAGGCTCGGAGAGCCAAAGAGCTAAGTCCGAAGTACAGGAAAGAGGCTGGAAATCTCCTCAATGAGGCCGCATTGCTCTCTGGAATCACACCGTAAACTGACTTTGTCTCTTAATGTGAGCTAATAGCAAATGTGAAGGATGTTAAACCATGAACAGAAGCAGAGGCGGACAGTATTTTTACTCTGTGTCTGTACTTTATCAGAGTGTTTTTCTTTAGAAAACTTTACTGCACAACATTCCAAAGCATAATATTGTACTTTTTACTGCACTACGTTTCATATTAAATGGCATGTAATGCTTAATCACATTAGAAATCTATTACTTTCTTACTTGTACTCAAGTAAAAGTAATTCAAAGATTTACTTGAGTACAAGAAAGTACTGCATTTTTAATGTTCTTAAGTATGAAAGGTAAAACAAACAACAGCTTTTATTTATGAAATGAAGTGCAGTAAAAAGTAGGACATTATGCTTCGGAATGAAGTGAAGTAACGTTTTCCAAAGAAAAACACTCTGATAAACTACAGATACTTTTTAAATTTACTTGAGTAAAGTAAAAATACTTAACTACTGTCCGCCTCTGAACAGAAGACTTTATTTTATTCCAAAAGTGGGAAATTGCAGTGTTGCAGCAGCAAATATATACAGTAGATAAACACAATAGCAGTACAAATATACAATATACATAAAATAATATTAGAATTATATTATAAAAAACATAACGTGTCTGTAAAGTACATAAAACCTGACCAGAGCTGTAGCGCTAGTAATAAATCATATGTCTTGGCTGATGAAGGACTATGATCTGTTTTCAGTATTTAAACATGATTAAAGATCTATATTTGTCCAGTATCATCCGATTTAAAATATAAATGGACTTAATAAGAAAAAATTTAATTTTAACTCATTTTAGTGTCTTGATGATAATAAAACACCCCTGTTTGAGAACGAATAGTTTAACATTGGAAAGCATAATGAAGGGATTTGTTATTATTTGTGTCCTTTGGTGTATTTACTTATGCGTATTTTAGTATTTTAGTTTATGAAAGCACTTACATACTTCAGAATCAGTCCTCCTAATGTGAATATGAATATTGATCTTGAATCTTGAACACTTTGCCTTTGTAACATTTTTTTTCTACTGGTTTATATTTTGTAAATGAATAATTGAATTATTTTAGAATGATTGCACCTGTTAAACATTCATTAACCTTTTCATTAATTATTTTCTAAATATTTAAAGTGTATTATTTTGTAGATACTTTTTGTTTTAGCACATAATAAATAAAAGTTAAATATGGTATGTTGATGATTATTTTAAAATTTAGTGCAACTAAATTTATTCATTGCACAGATTTTTTTCTGGCACTGTACAGACCTGCAAGCGCTAATCTACTACAGCCAGCGGCGCAGACTGCTTTTCTCATCATGGATTTCTAATACTTCGAAAACAAATGAAAAGTTATTCAACATTTTATTTGGGAAGTGTTCCATCCCAAAAAGATCAGGGCTACGTTTCTCAAAAGCATCGTATGATGAGTTGATTGTAGAGACCATTGGTGGCAATGGATCTTACGATGCTTTTGGGAAACACAGCCCAGGTGCGAACCCGCTCCGAAGCCCCGACCTGAATGATTCGCAAACCCGTTTCAAAGCCCTGATCTGAATGATTCATGAACTCGCTCTGAAGCCACAATCTGAACGATACGCAAACCCGCTCCGAAGTCCTAATCTGAATCAGAAGATTCACGAACCCTTTATGAATTTCCGATCTACATCAAATGATCGCGATACACGCTCCGAAGTCCTGATCTGAATCAAAAGTTTTGCGAACCCGCTCCAAAGTTCCGATTTAAATAAAATGATTCGCAAAACGTGCTCCAAAGTCCTGATCTGAATCAAATGATTTGTGAAATGCTTTCTGAAGTCCGGATCAGAATTATGATTCGCGAGCCCACTCCGAAGCCCCGATCTGAATGATTCACGAACCCGCTTTGAAGCCCGATCTGAATGATTCGTGAACCCGCTTCAAAGCCCGATCTGAATGATTTGTGAACTCGCTCCGAAACCACGATCTGAATGATTCGCGAACCAGCTCCGAAGTCCTAATCTCAAATCAGAAGATTCACGAACCCTTTCCGAATTTCCGATCTACATCAAATGATCGTGATACGCACGCCGAAGTCCTGATCTGAATCAAATGATTTGTGAAATGTTCTCCGAAGTCTGGATCAGAATAATGATTCGCGAACCCTCTCCAAAGCCCCGATCTGAATGATTCGTGAACCCGCTTTGAAGCCCTGATCTGAATGATTTGCAAACCCGCTCCGAAGTCCCAATCTGAATGATTCGCGAACCCGCTCCAAAGCCCGATCTGAATGATTCGCGAACCTGCTTCAAAGCCCGATCTGAATGATTCGCGAACCCGCTGCGAAGTCCAAATCTGAATCAGAAGATTTACGGACCCTTTCAGAAGATTTACGGACCCTTTCAGAATTACCGATCTACATCAAATGATTGCGATGCACGCTCCGAAGTCCCGATCTGAATCAAAAGTTTCACGAACCCACTCTGAATCAAATGATTCATGCTCCGAAGTCCCGATCTGAAACAAAAGATGTACGAACCCGCTCCAAAGTTCCGGTTTAAATAAAATGATTTGCGATACACGCTCCGAAGAACTGATCTGAATCAAATGATTCATGAAATGCTCTCAGAAGTCTGGATCAGAATAAAGATTTGTGAACCCACTCCAAAGCCCCGATCTGAATGATTCGTGAACCCGCTTCGAAGCCCCGATCTGAATGATTCGCGTACCCTCTTTGAAACCCGATCTGAATGATTCGCGAACTCACTCCTAAGCCACGATCTGAATGATTCGACAACCCGCTCCGAAGTCCCAATCTGAATCAGAAGATTCACGAACCCTTTCCGAATTTCCAATCTACATCAAATGATCGCAATACGCACTCTGAATCAAAAGTTTCGCGAACCCACTCTGAATCAAATGATTCACGCTCCGAAGTCCCGATCTGAAACAAAAGATGTACGAACCCGCTCCAAAGTTCCAATTTAAATAAAATGATTTGCGATATGCGCTCCGAAGACCTGATCTGAATCAGATGATTCATGAAACACTCTCCGAAGTCCGGATCAGAATAATGATTTGCGAACCCGCTCCGAAACCCCGATCTGAATGATTCGTGAACCCGCTCCGAAATCCGATCTGAATGATTCGTGAACCCGCTCCGAAACACCGATCTGAATGATTCGTGAACCCGCTCCGAAACCCCGATCTGAATGATTCGTGAATCCGCTCCGAAACCCCGATCTGAATGATTCACAAATATTCGCTCCGAAGTTCCGATCTAAATCAAATGATTCGCAACACGCTTTGAAGTTCCGATCTTAATCATATAATTCGCGATATGCGCTCCGAAACCCCGATCTGAATGATTCGTGAACCCGCTCCGAAACCCCGATCTGAATGATTCGTGAACCCGCTCCGAAACCCCAATCTGAATGATTCGTGAACCCGCTCCGAAACCCCGATCTGAATGATTCGTGAACCCGCTCCGAAACCCCGATCTGAATGATTCGTGAACCCGCTCCGAAACCCC
>NW_015642517.1:526449-529455 GCF_001515625.1 Sinocyclocheilus rhinocerous
CCGATCTGAATGATTCGTGAATCCGCTGCGAAACCCCGATCTGAATGATTCGTGAACCCGCTCCGAAACCCCGATCTGAATGATTCACAAATATTCGCTCCGAAGTTCCGATCTAAATCAAATGATTCGCAACACGCTTTGAAGTTCCGATCTTAATCATATAATTCGCGATATGCGCTCCGAAACCCCGATCTGAATGATTCGTGAACCCGCTCCGAAACCCCGATCTGAATGATTCACAAATATTCGCTCCGAAGTTCCGATCTAAATCAAATGATTCGCAACACGCTTTGAAGTTCCGATCTTAATCATATAATTCGCGATATGCGCTCCGAAACCCCGATCTGAATGATTCGTGAACCCACTTCGAAGCCCCGATCTGAATGATTCGTGAACCCACTTCGAAACCCCGATCTGAATGATTCGTGAACCCGCTCCGAAACCCCAATCTGAATGATTCACAAATATTCGCTCGGAAGTCCCGATCTGAATCAAATGATCTGTGAAATGCTCGATTTGCTAACCCACTCTGAATCTAATGATTCACGCTCCGAAGTCCAGATCTGAATCAGATGATTCACGAACCCGCTCCGAGGTTCCGATCACGTGCATACCCTGCATACGCTACACCCCTGACCATAGTATTATTTGTAAGGAGCTGCAATGCTATTTTTTTAATTATTTGTATACATTTTCAACCGTCATTTGACTTATAGGTAGGCTATGCATTTTTAGTTTTTCAAATATTTCAAAATTAAATGTATGTACTTATATAATCTAATTTAGCACACAATCCCGTCATGAATTACGCATGACACATTACTGAATACATTTAACAGTAGTTACAACAGACACAGTCTACCTCGCTAGTGGAAACCGTGAAGTCCCGCCTACGGGGCCATTTGATTGGCTGCTATTTGTGGACGCGGCTGTGGGTTTTATATCCTCCTCCGCCACTGGTCCGTGCCGCTGTCAATCAGAAATCCTAACTCGCTCCATGTTAGACTGAAGTGTGTGAAAGTACTGTTGAAGGACTCGCGTGTGTTCAGTTATTTCAGCTCGTTAATGGACTAACCGAGACGAGCGGGGGAAAAGCCGTGCATATAGCATGATAAGTGAGTATATGTTTAAAAAAATCCTTTATACGAGCTCTACATGAGTCTCGTGTACATTCGCCGATGGCGTGGCGGTTCATCTCATGTGACCATTAAACAAACTGAGCTTATAAAGCATCTCTGATTATTAAACTCATTCATGTGTGTCTTTGCAAACTTCATATGAGGGAGAACAGATTTGGACATGTTAGATGAGAAGGGTTGGTGAAGGACAGACTCTGCTCTTGCTGTTTTAAGCAGTTGACAAGGCAGTTGTGCTCGAGCTGTCATTGCTCAAGTGTGCGTGCGGTTGCATGTACATATGTGTGTGTTTCTGAGTGTGTGTACGTATGTGCATGGGTTTGTACGAGTATGTGTGTGTTTAAATTCTTTTTTGTCTGTATTTATGCATGCATGCATGCTTATATTTGTTTATGCATAGTGTTTGTTTGTGTGCTTGTGTACACGCACAAAAGTGCATGGGTTTGAGTGCTTGATGTGTGTGTGCATTGTTTTCTGTGTAACATGCTTGAGTGTAAATATTCATGCACGCAGTGTTATTTGTATTTAGAGTTTGTGTATACATGCATGTATTGTTTGAGAGCTTATTTGTAGTCAAAGTGTGTGGATGCATGGATGTTTGTTAGCCTTATGCGTTCTTGAGTGTTTGTGCATGCAGTAGTAAGTGTCTTAAGTTGTGTAATGCGAGTTGCACACACGCATCAGTCACGGTTCCCCTTCCTTCCAGTCACTGCATGACAGATGATCAGCCTGTTTTTAAAGGAGCAAGATTATAAAAGGAAATGACCTCTGTTATGAGAGAAGCCACTCGTGAAGAGATAAGAGTCGTGCACAACGAGCAGAAAATCACAGTTGTCCGCTGGTTATCTGACAGCCGATTAGATGCATGCAGATGTGACTGGTGTCCCTCTGGCACGTGAAGACCACAGCTGTTCAGATATTATTATTATATGGCATGTTTTGTAGATGTGAGCTCGAGCTGATGAACATCACAGAGGTTCCAGTGACAGTTTCTCGTCTCAGCCTCAGATTGCAGGGCCACAGTCTGGTTATTGACCGTCTGATGCATTTGTGCACAGAAACGAGCTGGTTGCAGTCACCATATTTGGTCAAATTTGCAAGGTTAGTGTCATTTAAGATGCTAAGAGGCACTTGGTAGCAAGTAAGCTAGATATCTACAATCTGAATTGCCTATTCTCCTTTGTTTTCAGAGTTCAGTCTGTGAAAAAGAGTTGAGATGTTTTAATTGCATCCCATGTAAAAATGTGGTTTTGTAAAATGAGCTGGCAAGTGATTCATTTCTGTCAATCATTCAAACTGTCCGTCGATTCAAACCGAATCGATTCAAAGCTCTAATTCACAGATTTGTTTGCTTCATCACTCCAAAATTTTAAAGGATGTCCCTGTGTGACATTTTTCATGTATTAAAATGTTTTAGTAGGAGTAAATAATATTAGGGCTGGGTTGACAGTATCGATTTCTCTTTTTTGATCTGTCTTTGTTTTAATAAACTGATATCGATTCTTAAAACCCAAGATTGATCTTTTGTGTGCAGTAGTCATAATAAGCTTTGTGCTTCACTTTTGGTATCAAACAAAGTCTTCGCTTTGAAGTTTGGACTCGGTTGTTAATTTTAATCTTTAATATTTCTGATATTATCACCAACTGACATAGTGTAGTTTATAGTGTTAGTTGAGAGATTGTTTTTCTTAAAGGGTTAGTTCACCCAAAAATGAAAATTAGGCTGTGTTTTACTCACCCCCGAGGCATCCTAGGTGTATATGACTTTCTTCTTTCAGACGAATCCAGTCGGAGTTATATTAAAAATTATCCTGGCTATTCCAAGCTCTATCATAGCACTCAGCGGGTGTTGCAGTGCTTCAGTCCAAAA
>NW_015642517.1:529719-531945 GCF_001515625.1 Sinocyclocheilus rhinocerous
GAAGCAGCTCCGGGCGGAATGTCGTATGAGGTCAGTGCTGCGCATGCGCCGCTCAGAAGTGACGAACGCGGAAGCGCAGCGGAGAGATCAAAACAAAACAACGGTCACTTATTAGAAGTACAAAACGAGGATTTGTAAAGAAGAATGTCAGAGGATTTCGATATAAGCCAAGAGGAGACTGGTTTTCCTTTGCTAAAGTAAGGAAACGTTGCTTCCTTTGATCCTGTAAACAAACGTTGGTTTTCACGAGACTCACCGGCGCATGCGCAACGCTGACCTCATACGTCATGCTCCCGGAACTGCTTCCGTGTACAACTGTGAGCGCAAGCTACATTAAAGTGATTATTATGTTTTGAATATGGATATTTTTCTTACAAAAACGCATCGATTCGCTACAGGAGGACTTTGTTCACCCCCCGGAGCCGTGTGAGACAATTTTTTTTATGGATGGGCGCTTTTTATTTCACTTCTTTGGGACTGAAGCACTGCAACACCCGCTGACTGCTATGATAGAGCTTGGAATAGCCAGGACAATTTTTTATATAACTCCGACTGGATTCGTCTGAAAGAAGAAAGTCATATACACCTAGGATGCCTCTGGGGTGAGTAAAACACAGCCTAATTTTCATTTTTGGGTGAACTAACCCTTCAAGAAAAATGCACATGTATTGTGCCTGATATTTGTCTAAGTGAATCAAAATCAAATCCAATCAAATCAGGAGCTTGTGAATCGGAATTGAATCAATTGGTGAAATCCGTGTCAATATCCAGACTACTTTGGATGGGCAGAAATGCTTATTAATATAAATATTCATTTTTGAGAGTTTTGTGTTTGTTGATTTTAATGTCAATTTTTACAATTCCAGTGTATTTTTGTAATGTTAATTTCCAGTTTAACCCACTCAAGAGTGGTTCTCAGATGAAATGAACTCTTTAACAAGTCTCTTTTTGTATAAGTGGGCGATTCTTGGCCAGAACAAGCTGTAAATTGGTCCAGACTCTGTGGAAAGTCAGAAGTATAGCAGTGCGTCACTGGCGTTCCTCTCGCGCAGGCCTTGAGGGAGTGATACTGATCGTCGGTTTCTCTTACACTGTTATCATTCTGGTCTGTGCGGTTTGGATTTTCCTCCCTGAGCGGGGATGTCTGCTCACGTCTGACCTTTAAATGGCACCTTATTACGACTGTGTGCACACCGACGCTTATTAACGTGTGAACGATGTGTCGTCTGCGCTGGGATGTTTCATTACTGTCAGTGTAACAGTGGATGTCCACTCTCTGCTCTACATGCATAACCCACAGGCAGTTCATTAATCTGTGATTTAAATCAATACGAAAGAGACCGGAAGTACAATAATGCAGATGTGAGTGTAATTGGCACTGATAGCATCTCCAGTGTCCTCGGGGTCCAGCGCTTTAGAGCACGAACGCAGAGCTGTCAATAAGAATAAGAGCTTTATAAGTCATTGCAGATTTGACAACATGCTCACAGCTCTGAGAAAATGACGTTTGCGCTGCCTTATTTGCAGCCTTATTAAAATTGAGATTTTTTTTCCTTCAAGTGCCACCAACAGCTCAATTTCTCATCCCAAGTGGCCTAGAAATAATTATTTTTTCCTCTTCTAATTAAATGCAGCCTGGGATAGCAATTTCTGTCGTAGATTCTTTTTCAAGCTTTCATCTGATCGTGCTCAAACTTGGGTCAGATAAATTTAACATTTAGTCAAGTGTTGTTATAATCAAAAGCTTTTTGATATATTAAACTCTTTGTGTTTGATATGAATGTTAAGGTGCCAAATAGGAAGTGGGCCTGTGTTTTCACAATAGTTTTGCATATTTAAATGACACTAGTCAATGTATTCCAGCCTTAGGTTTCCAGCCATTGGAATACTATTATGTTATAATTTTTTAAAAACACATTTCTGCGATTTTAGCTGTTTTTTTTTTTTGCCACATCTTCTTGTAGGGCTGTACGATTAATTGAGTGCGATAGTCATGCGCATCTCGTCAGTAAAGCCGGTTCTGTAATTAGTAGTAAATCTCCATCACGTGCTTTCAGATGGAGCAGCATTTACTACACAGAGCCGTAGTTCACTGAGAAGCTATGCAAACAGCTGTCATTATCGTGAATGATTTCTTCGATTTCATAATCGCACGATTATATCGTCTGCGTTTTTTTTTGCATAGCTTGTCAGTGAACTCTGTGTAGTAAATGCTGCTCCATCTGA
>NW_015642517.1:535354-540781 GCF_001515625.1 Sinocyclocheilus rhinocerous
AGTAAATCATCATCACGTGCTTTCAGATGGAGCAGAATTTACTACACATAGCCGTAGTTCACTGACAAGTTACGCAAAAAAAAATCGCAGACGATTTTATTGCGTGATTCTGAAATCGAAGAAATCGTTCGCGATAATGACAGCTGTTCGCTTAGCTTCTCAGTGAACTACGGCTCTTTGTAGTAAATGCTGCTCCATCTGAAAGCATGTGAAAATACCACATTTAATAACATATTTTTACTCCAAACTCCCTTCATAACGTCAGTCGAGTGTTTGAAATAAATCCTTCTGTGAGATGATGTGGCTTCTTACACAGAATAAGGCACGCAACATATTTCATAGTATTTAAGCAGTGATAAAGACACTGCATTATTATATACTTTGTTATAATGAAAATTATAATAATTATAATAAGAACTCATATTAATCATATATTGTCGTAGTCCTGTTTATTAGTCACGTTGAATCAATGAAAGCATTTAAATCTTCTGTTTATTCAGCTACCGCTATAGGGATTTCCTGGATTTCTTCTGCGGGCGTATTTGGAGTTTCTCTGGCCTTCGGATGGAGATTTATTACTGATCACAGAACCGTGCTTCACTGACAAGATGCGCAAAATTTAGAATAAGTGTCAAATTTAAAATAAAAATCCACATTTGAATGCAAAAACGTTGCATTCGAATTTTAGGTGTGCGTCAGGATGCTTTATCAGTGGTGCACAAGATGCGATGACGATGTAAGTGTCGTTGCGATTAATGAAAGTTCAACTTTTAAAAAACACATCTCGAGACTTTATGGCAGTTTTTCCCCATCCCACTGCATCTCATGTTTTAATGAAATTATGCCTTTTAAATTCGAATATAATTCGAATATTTATATTATTAAAGTACAAAATTCGAATGTAGTTTTTCAGCCATTTTGACAACCCGAATGTGCATGACAATCGCAGCTTTTGCCTAATCGCAATTGCGATTTCATTGCGATTTATCGTGCAGCCCTATCTTCTTGTCCAATCTTCATCAAAATTGGTGCAGATCATCTTCACATCTGTCCTCACAAAAATCACATATTGAGTTTTTGGTGTTTGACACCGTTCTCCAGAAACATAAGGAACTTTCTGGTAAAGACGCCAAACAGAGAGTGAGGTTGTATTTCGGCAACACTTTTGCATATTGACAGAAAAATTTGAACGTATCTTTGTCACAATTCTCTGAGAATATCATGTAAGTGTGATGACAGCACCACCTACTGGTAAAATATTAGAACTATTTTTGTTTTATGCTTTTCTTATGTTTTTTTTTTTTTTTTCTAGATTCACCGCCAGCGTGAATTATGCCATTGTACTTGCCGATATACAGCAATTACCATAAAACTCGGAAAGTACCTTACTGACAATTACAAGATGGCTTCAGCAGTTTAGTTTTGTGTATTATTGATCAGTATTCAAATGTTTACTAATTGACTTGTAAAGAGCTCTGATAATCACCAGTATCACCATATAAATATTCGTTCGCTTGAACTGAAACCACTCGCTGTGGGGAATGAGTGCCTATGGTGTTTCCCAGTTTTAGAGGATGTTGTGTGTAATTAGTTTCTGCTTTTAAGCTAAATGAGCAAAAACTGGAAGTGAAACATTGCAAAATGTCTCAAGTCATGACGTATCCCATACGTTTAGTCACTTGCATTAGGTGTGGTGTTTTATGTGTTGATATGGCTTCTGTTCATGATGTTCCTGACAGGACACATTTGTTCTGATGTTACTCAGATGGCTGCGTCGTGTGTGAGTTGCATAATTCTCTAAATGGCGTCTGGAGTCCAGCAGCATTAGTGTTTCATAAAAGGTGTGATTAATTTTTCTGTGCTAAAGTTGGGTATTGTGCATCTGTCGGACTGAATCTCGCACAAGGACAGGAACGTCCCCAGGGTGAGTGAGACTAGTATTTTCACACTTGTTCAGCTAATTTGTGACAACAATTTCAGTTTTATTTGAATAACCGTTGGTGTTTTGAGGGACAGATGTTGTAGCTTATCATTCGCCTTCCAGAAAATCATCTTTATATGAACAGCTGACATTGGAGTTGGTTTTCTATGGTGTTTTAGCCTGGTTTCTTTAAAGGAAAAGTTCATAAAATTTTAAACGCATGTTTGTTTTTCGTCATGGAATAGGCTGTTACATTTTCCACACAAAAATTATTTTTCTAGTATAGTGGTGGACCAATAGTTTTTGCCAATGCAGAATGGAATTATATATAGATTGAAGAACACACACACACACACACACACATATATATTTATATATTTTTTAAATCTATTATTCATCTTAACGATTCTGGTTCAATCAAAAAAAAAATTATTTTTAAGGAAGCAATAGGCTATTTGGGGAAAAATTAATTTAAATAAATAATAATTTAAGATTTATTTTTAAAAGTATTTAAATTAATTTAAAACAATTCTTTCAAAAAGTATTTTTGCAGACATTTTAAAATACTTATTGCAGTTTTTCTAATATAGTTGACCTTAACTGTATATTAGATAATAATATGAAACCATCAAAAACATGACAAAAGTCATTCAGTTCTGCTACTTGACACTAAAATTCCTTAGTTAACGGCATTATTTAACATAACATTAGTTAACTAACAACGAACAATTTTTCTAAAAAATTAATAAATCTATATGTCATACAACATTTGTAATAGATGCAGTTAGTGTGTGCAATATTTACGAAATTGAATTAAATGTTGTTTTTATAACAAGTGTTTAGAAGATGTACATTTGAAAACAGGAAATTTACTCTCCAAAGTTCAGACTTCTGTTAATCGACCAACTAAGCTAATACTCTCAAAATGACCAAATATGGACTGGTAAATAATTTCCTTTCATACTTTTACTATGTCTATATTCATAGCAGCCTTTTCCAGTTTACAATGAAAGTCAATGGTGACCAAAACTGTCAAGCTCCAAAAATGTGACACGTCTGCTATCTTCTAAGTAGGGCTGCAACTAACGATTATTTTGATAATCGATTAATCGGGCGAACAGACATTGTTCAGTTCAGTTGTGAAGATATAAGCATCTAAAATTCATAATTAATTTAATTTTGTATAATAATTAAATGATATGCATAAATGAAATATACAAACATTGAATACAATCATGTTAACGGAGCAAAGCTGCAGTAAATCACGTTTGAAAAAAAAAAAGTTAACTGTTGTAGTAGACAAATGGTATATAAAAAAAAGAGAGAATGAAACGGAGAAACGCAGCAAGCTAACAGGCTTGAATAAAAAGAAAGGGAAAAAATATGCATTGGTGCACAAATGCATAAGCATTCGCTGAAAACCACAACACTGACTAAAAATTTAATTTATTACTACAACTGTTATTCGCTGCTTTTAGATTTAGTGTTTGACGCAGTTCGCAACCGTTTTAATTTAACTGATTCTGTGGGGGTGATTGCGCAACCTGATGCTCGCGAGTCGCATCAGAACAGATGTAGTGCGACTGTCCCGAAGTTAGCAAACAAACAGTTTACACAATAGCACTTCATTAAACTATACCATTTTCATATGAGGATATACGGTTTTTGCTTACCGTGCTGATGTTTCGCCTTCATCCGTAACACCAGTGTGTTTTCTTTTCATGTGCTCGTGCATCACTGTGGTACTTCCATGCCACACAAGCTCAGCTTTGCATAGCTTGCAGGTTACAGTCTTCTTTGTTGCGTTTAATATAAAATGCTCCCAAGCCTTGGATGACTTGGGACGCACACTTTTTCCTGCTGCCGGTTGATCTGTACTCTCCGCCATATCGCGTGCGTTATTTTGCCGTCACGCTCCCCCGTCACGTGCTCAGCCCAACTAATCGATAACGGCATTCATTGACAACGAATATTATTATCGATTATATCGATTAGTTGTTGCAGCCCTACTTCTAAGACATCCGAAGTCAAACTAAAACAATGTTGTCAGTCTATAATCTTTCAGTTTTTCTGAACCCATTCTGCTTTGGCGCGACGGCCGCTCATGCCCTGAGTAACCCGTTTCTCTCTTTGTTGTCAGTCCATTAGTGAGGTACTTTGTATAAGTAGAATAAAAAGCTTTTCTAAATGGCAGTGAAGATAATCAATATCCTTTTATCCTCCTCCTGATGTTCAAGATGGACCAGCCTCACCTGAATGACTGTCACGACACCTCCACACGAAAAACATCGCAGATTGAGTCACCGAAAGACGCACGAAACGACAACAAATGGTCCAATCACGTGCATTTGAGCTTAAGACAGATAAAAGTTTAGGTTATGGCTCTGATGCATCACAGAAATAAAAAAAGTCATTGTAAAAACGGTAATGCCGTAACTTGACGTTTGGCTTCATAGCGTTGTGAAAGCGAGTTATTCGTAAGTTTTGCAATGCGTATTGCATGCAAAGATGTCTTCTCTTTTTTTTTTCTTTTTTTTTATCTGGCTTTACTCGATTTCTAGAAGTCAGGGTGCGTGTTTGTGTCAGTTGTGAGGTTCATGACAACCAATTTTTGAAGCTGTTTTGAAGGATCTGCTGTTTTGTCTGAGAAAGTTACAAGTAAACAAGATATCCTTGAGCACACCTGCATGTCCTGTTGTGTTTAAAAGAGACTGAAAGCATTGAAAAGAGCCGTGTGTGCACTGCTGACAGAGTTATTTGCGTGTGAGGATGAGAACGAAAAAGGCTACTTGAGTTGCCTGAATTACTTCTATTTATGTTGTGATGCCTTAATTCACTTTTAGCATTTTTGTGTTTTATTTTTTAATAAAGGTATACAAAATAGTATCAATTTTTTATATTGTTCATTTATTATAATAATTGTCTTTTATTATATTATAATTATGTACACTTTCATTCCAATTTTTTGTCATATTTAAAAAAATATATTTTAAGTCTCTTCGGCTCACCAAGGCTGCATTTATTAGTTAAAAATACAGTAAAATTGTAAAATATTTTTACAATTTAAAATAGCTGTTTTCTATGTGAATGTATGTTAAAATGTAATTTATTTTTGTGATCAAAGCTGCATTTTCAGCATCATTACTCCAGTCTTCGGTGTCACATGATCTTCAGAAATCATTCTAATATGCTGATTTGCTGCTCAAGAAACATTTCTGATTATTATCAATGTTGAAAACAGTCGTGCTGCTTCATATTTTTGTGGAAAATGTGATACATTCCAGGGCTCTACGCTTACTTTTCTTTTTAGGAGCACTTGTGCTCCTAACTTAAAAAATTTAGGAGCACGTTCAAAATTTTAGGAGCACCTTCTAAACAATTATCCAAAATTTTATCAAAAAGTAGCCTTCCCATTACGAGCTGATATTTGACTCCTCTAACTTTATTAAAAGTATGTCATCTTCTGTCAAATTCTTAAAAAAATTATATTTTATAAGCTTTTACAT
>NW_015642517.1:541265-547885 GCF_001515625.1 Sinocyclocheilus rhinocerous
AATTTTTCAGTCGCACGCAGTAGTTTTCAGTCGCAAATGCATTCACAGATGAATAGAAAGTTCAAAAGAACAGCATTTATTTTAAATAGAAATCTTTGGTCACATTGTAAATGTCTTTACTGTCACTTTTGATCAATTTAATGCATCTTTGCTGAATAAAAATATTCATTTCTTTAAAAAAAATTACTGTACTTGAACAGTAGTGCATATATTTTTGTAATTATTTTTCAGCCAAAATGTATATATTTTTTTATTTCACTCAAAATAATGTAATTGTGAGTTTTATATGGGGAGTTCACCCATGTACTGTAAAAAATAAAGTAAATTTGTCATCATTTACTCACCCTTATGTTAAATCATGTAGGTGTGAAATGACATGAGAATAGATAAATGAAAAATTTTTCATTTTGGGCGGAGATAAATCTAGTTAAACCTCGCTAATTGACTAGTCGGTCGTGATCGTCATGCGTCTTCTTTTTTCCTCACTCATTCGTCTGTCATCCATCAGTTCCTGAAGCTCCCGTACGCTGATAAAAGCTGGGTTTCCTGCCATTATTGTGCCGTGTGTAGGAGTGGAAGTGTTTTAATGGGCTCTTCTACATCCGTGGATGTATTGAAAGCGTGTCCTCGGGGTTGTTTTGGGTCACGTCTCCTCATTTGAGTCAGAATGGTGTCAGATCCTGCTGGTTTTCCTCTCTGCGGTTGTGGGGTGAGTGTGTGTTTGTGTTAACCGGGCGAAGCAGACGGGGCAGATTTCCCTCCGAAACCCAGCCTCCTGCGCTCTGATTGGCCCTCGTGCGGACTGGCCCTCGCTCTGATTGGCTGTCGGGTCTGTGTGGGTGGGTGGGGCTTGCAAGGTTTGAAACAGGAAATGAAGAAAGGTTTGTGCGATGAGGAGGGAGTCGCTCTGTGGGATATTCCTCTGTCATTCGGACTTTGGACGGTAAGAGCACTTAAAATAAAACAGGAATAGTCAGGAATGTGAGTGTGTGTTAACGTTTCAGTCAGCACACACACTCGCTGGGAGGCTGAAGTGTGTGTGTGTGACTCGAGGGAGTGTGTTTGGACGTCAAACTAATCCAGCATATCCTAATCTTCTTGTTTTTTGTGGATTATTTTTCTTGTGAAGTGTTTCTGAAATAGTGCACTTGTTAAATGTGAACTCAAATATAAAGCACATGTAAAAGCGTATTTGTTTGAGACTAATGCAAGGACGTGTTTAAGGTTGAAATGGGAGGTTGTTTGTTCCTCAGAACCAGTCTGATGACTTTTTACTTTTTCTTTGTGCTGATTTTGTGGTAAAGTCATGGTAAACGTGATAAACGGAGCTGATAGTACACCACCTTAACTGGTAGATTAAATTATAGTTGAATTTTGTGCTCAATTTTCAATAGATCTTCTTGTTTTGTGGGCTTTTTCTTGTTAAGTGCACTTATTGGCAGTCTTATTGACTTCACATTTTCTTTGCTTTTTTGTGGTAAAATTCTGGTAAAATGTGTTAAGCAGAGCAGATAGTGCTACACTTTTACTGGTAGGTTAAATTATAGTTGATTATGCTGATTTTTATTAGATGTTGTTTTGTGGGCTTTTTCTTGTCAAGGGTTTGTGGAATAGAGAACTTATTGACAGGCTTAAATGTGAATTAAAATACAAGAAGTTTAAAGCACATATATAAGAGTATTTGTTTAAAACTAAGCTGTAAACGAATGGATGGACACGTTTAAGGTTGAAATGGGAGGTTGTTTGTTCTTGAGAACTAGCCTGATGACTCTTTTTTGGTGTAATTTGAGTAAAAGTTTGGTAAAATGTGTTAAATGGAGCTCATAGTTAATTCTACACTTTGACTAGTATTTTCAATTACAGTTGTATTATGCTAATTTTTCAACAGATCTTCTGGTTTTATGGGTTTTTCTTAAGTGAAATGGTGCACTTATTGGCAGTCTTATTGACTTTTTCTTTGCTGATTTTTGTGGTAAAATTCTGGTCAAATGTGATCAATGGAGCTGATAGTGCTACTCGTTTTATTAGTAGATTACATCATAGTTGCATTTAGGGCTGGACCAGAATATTCGAATATTAGTTCGGTGGGTTGGCATTCGATTTTCAATTTTGAGATTCGAATATTCTTCTTTTCTTTTTTTTTCTCGAACACCTGGCATCCCCCGCGAAACGGTTCTCATTCGCGCTTGAATATGAATCGCCCATGAGTGAACATCATGATTCAGTTCATCTGGAAGAGAAGACCAAAAAATGCCGAAGACCTCGGCTGTGTGGGAGCACTTTAAATTGAGTGAGGACAAGACAAAGGCAGTGTGCCAAATATGCCTGGCCTACCACAACAGCACATCAAGTTTGAAAAATCTTACAGAAAAAGTTCTGTAATAGTGCGCCTATAGTATATTGTTGGTGTAAAAAAACGAGCTGCTTTCAGTAATTTTACACATGATAAAAACGTGCACTTAATTTGCTTGGGAAATACTTGCGAATACGGCAGTCATGAAAAAACGTACAGTAGCCCAGCCTAATTCTAATTTGTCTATGCCACCGTGTTCTTTATTTATTACAGTTCATTGAACTTCGTTCATTTTATTTTTCGTTCTTTTTTTATTTAAATAGCCTACCCTTTACGGTGTCAGTAATTACTGTACTGCTAATTTCTGATTTGGGAGTGATTTGTTTGTTAGGAAAATGTTAGGCTACCTTATTAAAAGTATTGCTCTTAACAGACCTGTGTGTTTTGTATTATTAGTGCAGTGTAGACTTGTGCCGGTATTCGGTAATGCGATATATCACGGTAATGAATATGCGCGATATTGTTATCGTGGGCACTTCTAAATACCGTGAATAATTATATATTACAAATTATTCCGAATTTTGAATGCATTTTAAGAATACTTTGTTATAAGAAAAAAGTTATTAAACCTGTTATACTGTATTATGACAGCTTTTTTTTAACTAAATTTCAACATCGTGTTAATACCGTATACCGTGATAAAAGCATTAGCAATTAATCGCAACATGAAAATTTGATACCGGCATATCACTAGTGCAGTGTCCGTTTTCGGAGCATATAAGCCCTTCCGGCTCGTGCTGTTCTGTAGTTTATTAAAAGTTTATTAATTCTGAACGTGTCGCGTGTCCATATTGCACCAAAATGCGACACTGCACTCCCTTGGGTCCACAGCAACACACCCACCACGTGTGAAGTCGACTGGATGAACGGATCTCGACATAATAAAAATGCAAACAGACACACAGAGATTCCTGCCTTTATTAGAGAGAAGAGTATGTTCAGCCCCCTCCCTCCGAAGCTTCGAATATTCGGTGTTGTTTACTACCGAAGCTTCGAAGCTCAAAAAATGGTATTCGGACCAGCCCTAGTTGCATTATGCAAATTTTGTGGTAAAATTTTGGTAAATTGTATTAAATGGAGATGACAGTACTACAATTTAGTTTGTAGATTAAATCATAGTCGGATTATTCTAATTATGTAATAAGTAAAAGATAAATCAATAAAGGGGCGGGGCGTGTGAACGTTTTGTGAATGATGGGCGTTTTGTGAGCTTCAGTTTGACCTGATCATGTGATTCTAAAGAAACTGGCTCCGCAAACATAACTGTATGAGCTCATATTGTTCATAACCATTCCTTCTTTTGAATGTGAAACCTGTTGGCTGAGAGCTTACCGTCAGATTTCCTGCGCTTGCAGTTTTCCTTTCCTGAGGATGCTGGAGTGTTGTGAGTTCATGTGATTGAATCTTCCTCTGTCAACATCTCGACTCTCTCGGCGGACCATTTCTGTCTTCTCGTTATCGGCCTAAAGCGATTTGATCCAGACTGATTAGATTTTAGGCGTGCAGTGGTTTGAGGTTTCTCTGAAGAGGGGGATCCACAGCTCGTCTGGCAGGAATCTGGGTTGTGGCCGGCGGCTGATGGATGTTTTTAGATCTGGTCGTTTCGCTCTTGTTTTAGACTGCGGCGCTCATACATGCCAACAGAGAGTCGGTTTGATAGACGTGTTGTGGTTTTTAGTGGTCGACCGATAGGGTTTTTTGACAGCCGATGCCGATATCTTGGAAAGTAGGGAGACTGATGGCCGATATAATTTTATTTATTTTAATTCATATTTAAGAAATTTGAAATTATTTGAAAATTGATAAAAAAAAAATAAACGTGTTAAATAAACATACTTATACTTTAGATGACAAAGTATTTTTCACAAATAAGTAAATATTTAATAAAAATATAATTAAAAAGCAAGTAAACACTGTAACTAGGGATGTAACGATTAACCGCGAGCCGGTTGAAAATCGATTAGTTTATATGAATGTATGTGAGGGGAACTTACTGTCTTTAGAAAAATTTAGATGGCATTTTTTCTTTTCATCTTGCCTCTGTATAATGCATATTAAAGTTCATAAGTGCAGCGCTGCTTTGTTTACAGCGGAAACCAAGGAAACGCTTTAAGCGCCACCTGCTGGCAGAGAGTGCATCTGCGTCTCATTCAGCTCGTCTGCTGTTTCTGTTACATGCAGATATTTTTATGTATAGTTTCACTAAACTGAAGTCAAATCATTCTGTTTTTGCTTCAAATTTCGAAATTATACAATCCAATTTAGATTAAAAACTGCTCATGTTGCATATTTGCAGCATCTTTGTTTGGATCATGATTAAAATGCAGTATTTAGAAAGGTATTCAAAATTTTACAATAATACGGCCCCTATAAAATTTGTTTTTATTTATTTATTTATCCCTAAAGTTCTGTGTTGTCTTTTTAAAATTATTTTTCTGGAATTTGTGTTTTATGATTTAATACAAATGTATTATCAAATACAGTGGTAATCAAATGAATGCATAGATCATAGATCTTTGACAGTTTATTTAGGCTAATATTTTTGTATGTATGTAATTAAATTACATTTGAAAAATTGCTTTCTTTTTTTCATTTTTATTTGTAAAAACTGTGGTAATCAAATGAATTCGTAAAACTTTATTTAATGCAATTTTAAAAAATTTTCTTAAATTAAATTAGATTTTTTTTTTTGGTGCTGCTCAATAGAGGTTTACGGTTTAAGTTAAAGCATGGCCAGAAGTGTGCGATATTGTGATTTTCGTAAAAAAAAATAATGTTTTAATAAACTGTATTATTATTATTATTGTTGTTGTTGTTATGAGATCATTAAAAGAGCCCTATAATTTTGATTTATTCATCCAATCTGAATTATAAATTGAACTCAACTTTTATTTTGCAGACTGTTTTTAAATAGCGGTCTTTTGCAATTCTATATTCACCGACACAAGTCCATATCGCAATTTAATTAACTGTACAGCCCTACTTTTGATTTATGCATCCAAATTTTGCCATGTTCTGTGACGTTCTCCATTACAGTAGATTGCACGGTTCTGTTCAGGTTTTGCGCATTGCGGAAATCCTAAGGCTGTACTGCTGTAAAGCAGCCAGAGTGAAGAATGCTGTGTTCTAAATCTCCTGTGCACTGATTTCCAGTGTTGAGTGTGTCTGTAGGATCAGATGGAGGTTCAGTGCTCGTGTTCTGGTTCTCCGCACACGGCTGAGTCACTCAGTCCTTCCATGACGCATCCTATAAATATGCTCCATCAGCGCGGCGCGGGTCGCTGACTTCTGGGCTCTTCTTCTGTACTTTAAGCTCTTGGCAGAGACTATTTTTGCTCAGGTTTTTGTGATGTGGAAGTGTTCAGGGATATTATGCGCTTGCTTCTCAACCCTGGAGTTTACTTTGCTGCAGGTCAACCAGTCCGTTTGACTGTTTTATGTTGAGTTTCGCTGGAGAAATAAATCAATGCACCTTGATATTCAAGACTTTGTTTACTTTCAAGTCGTTTACGCCATTAAACCATGTAAAAAGGCATTTCCTCGCTGTTTTGTGCTCTAAATAAAATTGGATATGAAGCACCTTAAAAGTAGTCCATGGAACACGTGTAGTATATTTTAGTTGGATTGAACAAATAATCAAAATAAAACTGAACTCTACTGTAGATTCTGGTTTTAAAGCCTTCCATCCATCCATCCATCTTTCCCTCTTTCCTTCCATCCATCCATCCATCTTTCCCTTCTATCCGTCCATCCCTCTTTCCCTCCTTCCATCATCAATCCATCCATCCTTCCCTCCGTCCATTCCTCTTTCCCTTCTTCTATACATCCATCCCTCTTTCCCTCCTTCCATCATTCAATTCAATTCAAGTTTATTTGTATAGAGCTTTTCACGATACAAATCGTTGCAAAGCAACTTTACAGCAAATTAAGTTTCTACAATATTTAGTGGTAGCTTATCAGTGGTGACTGTCAGTTAATGTACATATGGCAGAAATTAGGGCTGTGCGATATTGAAGAAAAATGCGATAAACGATACCTTGTTAAAAAATGCGATATTCGATATGCGATACTATATTGCTTAAAGTGTGTAAAATCAATTTAAATGATATTTTAAAATATTTAAAAATTATGTAACCAATCTGTTTCACATTCTTTCTTGGAAAATAAAGAATCACTACAACTTCTGAAAGTGACCAGCAGTGTTTTAGCATTACATAAAAAGTAATGTCACAAATCAGAAAATGTCATTTTAACATCAGTGTGAACA
>NW_015642517.1:548319-553811 GCF_001515625.1 Sinocyclocheilus rhinocerous
GCTTGTGCGCGCGCTTCAGGTGTGAGTCAGACAGCAAGACGAGACGGCAAAGAGTTGTTTTCTGCAACTTATTGCACTTAACTCTTTTTAACGTCAAGCAATTCTCTGTTATATGCGTCGAACTAAAACTTTGACCTTTTGCAACGTTTTGATTTAAGTAGCCTATTATTAAAATATCGCACGCCGTTGCGATATGCATATTGCGATATTTACATTTGCGATATTTCGATAATTTCGATATATCGTGCAGCCCTAGCAGAAATGTACGGAAAAATCAATTAAAGACGTAATCAAACAGACGATGAACACTATTAACAGCAATTATTATATGATGCAATCAAACTTCATCAATCCATCCATCCTTCCCTCCATCCATCCCTCTTTCCCTCCCTCCATCCATCCCTTTCACTCTGTTTCTCTATCTGCACACACACACACACACACACACACACACTCTCTCTTCGTTTCCCATCTGCCAGCTTCTAGTCTGCATTAATCTGTTTGAATGTGAATTACAGTTCCAGGATCAGTACAGTAACAGATATCGTCCCTCCGGCTCTACCAGGTCAAAGGTCACCCGTGTTTAAATTCCTCAGATGACTCGTCAGGTGATAAGCGAGGGCTGTTGAATTAATAATTAACCACTCGAGCACCAAACATTTACATTTATCCCTTCAGCAGCGCCAGCTGATTCTCCGTCCAGAGCCGATTGTTTAAAATAACTCTGAATCCGGCCATTCCACCACCATAGAAGGAAACCAGGGCAAAATCCCTTTCCTGAAGCGGAAAGCCGTTTCTGGCACTGGAGTCGCTTAATCCAATCACTCGTGTTCGGGATAAGACTCACACAAGCTGTGCAACAGTTTATTAATCCATGAGCGGGGAAAGGAGGGGCGGTTTAGGCTAATCAATACAGCTGTGAATGAAGGAGTGATTACAAAGTCTCTCTCTCTCTCTCTCTCTCTCTCTCTCTCTCTCTCCGCTGTCGATTGCTCTCTGCGCTAATTAAAGAGCGCTTCGAGAGCTGCAGACTAATGGCTGTCAGAAGAAGTTGACTGTAAGAAGCCGTAGAGGTTATAAACAGACCGAAGTGACTCACGCATGATATGACGGGGGAACGGACAGAAGTTTTGGGCAGAGAGACAGAACGAGAGGAAAAACTGATGACAGTAAGTTAGTGTGAGAGAGCGAGACAGTCAGAGTGGATGGAAATTAGACCCACGGAAAATGTCTATGGGAAAATATAAATATCATATCTAATGAATCTTTTGCCAGAAATGAAGGAATGGGATTTTGTAAGGCATTTTTCTTGATGCAGTTAAAAAGAAGACTCTTCTGCTCACCAAGGCTGCATTCGTTTGATCAAAAATACACTAAAAACTGAAAAAATGTGAAAAATTATTATAATTTAAAATAGCTGCTTTCTATGTGAATATCTGTTAAACTGTAATTTATTTCTGTGATGCACAGCTGAATTTTCAGCATCATTACTCCAGTAAGTGACCACAGTAAGTGAGTGTGAGAGAGAGAGAGAGAGACAGTCGGAGCGGGTGGAAATCAGACCCACGGAAAATGTCTGTGAGAGAATATAAATATCATGAATCTTTTGCCAAAAAAATGAAGAAAATTGAATTTTGTAAGGCATGTTTTTTGATAAAATTATAAGTAAGTCTTTTTTCCTCACCAAGGCTGCATTTATTTGAACAAAAATACAATTAAAAACAACAAAAATGCGAAATATTATTGCGATTTAAAATAGCTGATTTCTATGTGAATATCTGTTAAAATGTAATATATTCTTGCGATGCAGCGCTGAATTTTCAGCATCATTACTCCAGTCTTCAGTGTCACATGATCTTCAGAAATCATTCTAATATGCTGATTTGTTGCTCAAGAAACATTTCTGATTATTATCAATGTTGAAAACAGTCGTGCTGCCCGATATTTTTGTGCAAACTGTGATGCATTTTATTTTTCAGGATTCACAGATGAACAGAAAGTTCAAAAGAACAACATTTGAAATAGAATCTTTTGTAACATTCTAAATGACTTGACTGTCACTTTTGATCACTTTAATGCATCCTTGCTGAATAAAAGTGTTCATTTTTCTACTGACCCCAAACGTTTGAACAGTAATGTATGTTTTGGAGTGTCATGTTTATTGTGGTCTTTCCAGTATTTCCAGCGACATTGACTCTAGCGACACACCATAAGAAATATGAATTTTAACGAGTCATTCAGAAATACTCCTGTACTCAAGAGTTTCTGGTTTGAGTCAGTCTGATAAATCCTTCACTGAATGAATTTATTGAATCTGTCAGAGAGAATACTGAACATCTGATTTGTTCAAATGCAAGTCATTGTAACTTTCAGTGATATCCGTTTAGAAATGAAGCAAGTTTTGCTACTAAAGGTTTGTAAATGAAATTAATTACTTACTAGCCTTTAACTGACCCTTATTGTTTGCATAAAAATGATGCCCAACAGTTATAAATAAAACGTTATTTATTTATTTTAATTATTTTAATTGTTTTTATTTTAAAATTATTTATTTTAATTAAAAAAAAAATTACATTTTTTTAAATAATTTTTTTATTTGAGTTCTTTAATTTATTTATCTCTTTAGTTGCAATGTTTGTAACTTTTAAAAGAAAAAGAAAAATCTAAATGTATCAAATTTGTGTGTACCAATTTTTTATTTTTTATTTTTATTTTTTTATCACATTTCCGTAAGTTGTATATCATGATATGCACATCACTGTTGACTATACATTTTTAGGAAGAAATGTGATATGAAATTCACTACTTAGAATTGAACTAGCTAGAACTAGTTTAGCCTGTGGTCATATAAACAGGTCTCCGGTATCCTCGTTTAGTTAACTAGTTAAAGTCTGTGTCTTTTTTTAGAGGCAGGTTAACCAGCACAGTTATCTGCTGATGTAATTTGCGGGGATCCCTGGAGTAAAAACAGCGTCTCTGTGTTTAATTTTGGCCTTACGCTACGTTTGTTAATCTGATTTTCTTCAACACGCGCCAGAATTTCTCATATCCTTGTTTAGAGCGAGAGGTCAAAGGTTGTTTTCACTCTTTCTGACTCTCTGAAGGCTATTTCTGCTACTGTACCTTTAAATATGTAAGCTCTGTGATGTTTCTGAATTGTGAATATGTTCATTATATAAATGTGGGTGGCCATATGTTAATGAGCTCATTGGTGGCTGTTTATGCAGTTTAGTTCTGATAACTAATGTTCATAGTGCAACTAGTCAGTGTTATTTTAGTATTATTTACGTACAATTATAGTATTTATTAATGTTTTGAGTTTGCTGTTATTTTTATGTTTTCATCTCTGTGATGTGAATTGTGAATATGTTCATTATATAAATGTGGGTGGCCATATGTTAATGAGCTCATTGGTGGCTGTTTATGCAGTTTAGTTCTGATAACTAATGTTCATAGTGCAACTAGTCAGTGTTATTTTAGTATTATTTACGTACAATTATAGTATTTATTAATGTTTTGAGTTTGCTGTTATTTTTATGTTTTCATTTTAATTTTTAATAGTGATTTTGTAGTGTGCAAAATATTTGTTTTTATGTAATGTATTCATTTATGTACTATCATAGTATTTATTGACATTTTGAGTTGGCTTTTATTCATGTATTTTCAGTTTTCATTTTAATTGTGCAAAATAATATATATTTTTTTACATTAATTTATTCACTTATTTATGTATTATTATAGTATTTATTCATATTTTGAGTTAGGTTTTATTCATGTATTTTCTGTTTTAATTTTAATTTTAATTGTGCTAAATATTTATTTTTTAAGTTAAGTTATTCACTTATTTGTGTACTACTATAGTATTTATTAATATTTTGAGTTTGAGTAATTTTGTTTGTATATTTGTTTTTTAATTATGTATATTATTAATTTAGTTATGTACTATTTTAGTATATATTAATATTTTGATTATTTTATAATAGAATTATAACAGATAGAATTTTATATTTTCAGTTTTCGTTTTGTTTTTTAATTTTAGTCATTTTGTAATGTGCAATATATTTGTTTGTTTTTTAAATCTATCGTTTATGCATGTCCTATTAAAATATGAATTAATATTTTGAGTTAGCTTTTATTTTTATTTTTCATTTGAATTTTACATTTGGCTAGTAATTTTGTTGTGTGCAAAATATTTGTATAAATTAATTATGTATATTATTAATTTAGTTATGTACTATTTTAGTATTTATTAATACTTTGAGTTAGTTTATTTTTTATATGTTTAGTTTTTAAAAATTTTAGTCATTCTGTAATGTGCAATATATTCGTTTGTTTTAAAAATGTATAATTTATGCATGTACTATTAAAATATGAATTAATATTTTGAGTTAGCTTTTTTTATATTTTCATTTTAATGTAATTTTGTAATGTGGAAAATATTGATTGATTGCATTTTTTTAAATCAGTTTTAGGTTTAGTAATTTTACTACTTCAACCACAAATTATGTGTTTCTGTTTGTTGCCAAATCTTCAGTTATTTCAGATATAGAAAACCGTTATAATAGTTTTAGTTAACAACAACAACAACAACAGCACTGAACTGGGTGTCGTGAAAGTTAGTTTAAATAACACTTCTACATACTGTAGGTTCTTTTCTTTCTAAACCGCAGGGAAAGTCCTGTTTTGCATTGAAGGAGCACTTTGAGAGGGTTTTATGGTAATGTGGATTAGTTAATTGAGTTTGTGTTTCAGGCTGAGATCTCCTGCAGCAGATGAGGGAAGATGTTGGCCATGGATCAAGGCGTAGTGGAGGAGTGGCTGTCTGAGTTTAAGGTGCGTGGCCTCTCTCGTGAATCGTGATCATCTTCATGGTTTCTCGTGTGCTGACCGTGTTTTCTGCTGTGCTTCAGACTCTTCCAGACACAGCCGTCTCCAGCTACGCTGCCTCTCTGAAGGACAAGGGCTCTCTGGTTCCTGCGCTCTATAAAGTCATTCGGGAGAATTACAGCGACGTAAGATGATCTCTGTTCCTGACTCTTTGTTTCTCTCTCATTAGTTTGTGTTTTCATAACACACGCAAACGTGAGCACATCACCCCAATTCTTTATTCGCTCCACTGGCTTCCAGTTTCTTTTAGAGTTTAAAATTGTATTGTTTGTTTTTAAAGCTCTCAATTAGACTTGTGCCGGTATTCGGTAATGCGATATATCACGGCAATGAATATGCACGATATTGTTATCGTGGGCACTTCTAAATACCGTGAATAATTATATATTACAAATTATTCCGAATTTTGAATGCATTTTAAGAATACTTTTCCCATCAACTGGTCAAAATGCACAACACCGCTGTATGCTGCGCACTCTGCTGTAAATAAGCGCGGACGAGAAGCACATGGCGGAACATGTGAGAGACGCTCTGGATGAAAGCGCACTTTCACTCTCTGACAGCAGATGGCGCTAAACTGCAGAAATAATAATAATAATAATAAT
>NW_015642517.1:554976-564419 GCF_001515625.1 Sinocyclocheilus rhinocerous
CCTTAATGTTTGGGATAATCAACAGTTTGTTTGCATCACTGCTCATGTATGTATTGAAATGTTTATTTTAGTGTAAATTTACACTACCTGTCAAAACTTTGGAATAATTAAGACTTTTTTGTGTTTCTGAATGAAGTCTCTTCTACTCACCAAGGCTGCATTTATTTGAACAAAAATACAATTAAAAACAACAAAAATGCGAAATATTATTGCGATTTAAAATAGCTGATTTCTATGTGAATATCTGTTAAAATGTAATATATTCTTGCGATGCAGCGCTGAATTTTCAGCATCATTACTCCAGTCTTCAGTGTCACATGATCTTCAGAAATCATTCTAATATGCTGATTTGTTGCTCAAGAAACATTTCTGATTATTATCAATGTTGAAAACAGTCGTGCTGCCCGATATTTTTGTGCAAACTGTGATGCATTTTATTTTTCAGGATTCACAGATGAACAGAAAGTTCAAAAGAACAACATTTGAAATAGAATCTTTTGTAACATTCTAAATGACTTGACTGTCACTTTTGATCACTTTAATGCATCCTTGCTGAATAAAAGTGTTCATTTTTCTACTGACCCCAAACGTTTGAACAGTAATGTATGTTTTGGAGTGTCATGTTTATTGTGGTCTTTCCAGTATTTCCAGCGACATTGACTCTAGCGACACACCATAAGAAATATGAATTTTAACGAGTCATTCAGAAATACTCCTGTACTCAAGAGTTTCTGGTTTGAGTCAGTCTGATAAATCCTTCACTGAATGAATTTATTGAATCTGTCAGAGAGAATACTGAACATCTGATTTGTTCAAATGCAAGTCATTGTAACTTTCAGTGATATCCGTTTAGAAATGAAGCAAGTTTTGCTACTAAAGGTTTGTAAATGAAATTAATTACTTACTAGCCTTTAACTGACCCTTATTGTTTGCATAAAAATGATGCCCAACAGTTATAAATAAAACGTTATTTATTTATTTTAATTATTTTAATTGTTTTTATTTTAAAATTATTTATTTTAATTAAAAAAAAAATTACATTTTTTTAAATAATTTTTTTATTTGAGTTCTTTAATTTATTTATCTCTTTAGTTGCAATGTTTGTAACTTTTAAAAGAAAAAGAAAAATCTAAATGTATCAAATTTGTGTGTACCAATTTTTTATTTTTTATTTTTATTTTTTTATCACATTTCCGTAAGTTGTATATCATGATATGCACATCACTGTTGACTATACATTTTTAGGAAGAAATGTGATATGAAATTCACTACTTAGAATTGAACTAGCTAGAACTAGTTTAGCCTGTGGTCATATAAACAGGTCTCCGGTATCCTCGTTTAGTTAACTAGTTAAAGTCTGTGTCTTTTTTTAGAGGCAGGTTAACCAGCACAGTTATCTGCTGATGTAATTTGCGGGGATCCCTGGAGTAAAAACAGCGTCTCTGTGTTTAATTTTGGCCTTACGCTACGTTTGTTAATCTGATTTTCTTCAACACGCGCCAGAATTTCTCATATCCTTGTTTAGAGCGAGAGGTCAAAGGTTGTTTTCACTCTTTCTGACTCTCTGAAGGCTATTTCTGCTACTGTACCTTTAAATATGTAAGCTCTGTGATGTTTCTGAATTGTGAATATGTTCATTATATAAATGTGGGTGGCCATATGTTAATGAGCTCATTGGTGGCTGTTTATGCAGTTTAGTTCTGATAACTAATGTTCATAGTGCAACTAGTCAGTGTTATTTTAGTATTATTTACGTACAATTATAGTATTTATTAATGTTTTGAGTTTGCTGTTATTTTTATGCTTTCATTTTAATTTTTAATAGTGATTTTGTAGTGTGCAAAATATTTGTTTTTATGTAATGTATTCATTTATGTACTATCATAGTATTTATTGACATTTTGAGTTGGCTTTTATTCATGTATTTTCAGTTTTCATTTTAATTGTGCAAAATAATATATATTTTTTTACATTAATTTATTCACTTATTTATGTATTATTATAGTATTTATTCATATTTTGAGTTAGGTTTTATTCATGTATTTTCTGTTTTAATTTTAATTTTAATTGTGCTAAATATTTATTTTTTAAGTTAAGTTATTCACTTATTTGTGTACTACTATAGTATTTATTAATATTTTGAGTTTGAGTAATTTTGTTTGTATATTTGTTTTTTAATTATGTATATTATTAATTTAGTTATGTACTATTTTAGTATATATTAATATTTTGATTATTTTATAATAGAATTATAACAGATAGAATTTTATATTTTCAGTTTTCGTTTTGTTTTTTAATTTTAGTCATTTTGTAATGTGCAATATATTTGTTTGTTTTTTAAATCTATCGTTTATGCATGTCCTATTAAAATATGAATTAATATTTTGAGTTAGCTTTTATTTTTATTTTTCATTTGAATTTTACATTTGGCTAGTAATTTTGTTGTGTGCAAAATATTTGTATAAATTAATTATGTATATTATTAATTTAGTTATGTACTATTTTAGTATTTATTAATACTTTGAGTTAGTTTATTTTTTATATGTTTAGTTTTTAAAAATTTTAGTCATTCTGTAATGTGCAATATATTCGTTTGTTTTAAAAATGTATAATTTATGCATGTACTATTAAAATATGAATTAATATTTTGAGTTAGCTTTTTTTATATTTTCATTTTAATGTAATTTTGTAATGTGGAAAATATTGATTGATTGCATTTTTTTAAATCAGTTTTAGGTTTAGTAATTTTACTACTTCAACCACAAATTATGTGTTTCTGTTTGTTGCCAAATCTTCAGTTATTTCAGATATAGAAAACCGTTATAATAGTTTTAGTTAACAACAACAACAACAACAGCACTGAACTGGGTGTCGTGAAAGTTAGTTTAAATAACACTTCTACATACTGTAGGTTCTTTTCTTTCTAAACCGCAGGGAAAGTCCTGTTTTGCATTGAAGGAGCACTTTGAGAGGGTTTTATGGTAATGTGGATTAGTTAATTGAGTTTGTGTTTCAGGCTGAGATCTCCTGCAGCAGATGAGGGAAGATGTTGGCCATGGATCAAGGCGTAGTGGAGGAGTGGCTGTCTGAGTTTAAGGTGCGTGGCCTCTCTCGTGAATCGTGATCATCTTCATGGTTTCTCGTGTGCTGACCGTGTTTTCTGCTGTGCTTCAGACTCTTCCAGACACAGCCGTCTCCAGCTACGCTGCCTCTCTGAAGGACAAGGGCTCTCTGGTTCCTGCGCTCTATAAAGTCATTCGGGAGAATTACAGCGACGTAAGATGATCTCTGTTCCTGACTCTTTGTTTCTCTCTCATTAGTTTGTGTTTTCATAACACACGCAAACGTGAGCACATCACCCCAATTCTTTATTCGCTCCACTGGCTTCCAGTTTCTTTTAGAGTTTAAAATTGTATTGTTTGTTTTTAAAGCTCTCAATTAGACTTGTGCCGGTATTCGGTAATGCGATATATCACGGCAATGAATATGCACGATATTGTTATCGTGGGCACTTCTAAATACCGTGAATGAATATATATTACAAATTATTCCGAATTTTGAATGCATATCTGGACTACAACATGCCCTAGATATTGTTTGAAAGTGTTTTGATTCTTTATTGTTCGGTCACGCTTTACATTAGGGCTTCATTAGTTAACATTAGTTAATTCATTGGTTAACATAAACTGCCAATGAAAAATTCTTCTGAACTTTCATTAATCTTAGGTATTCCAATATTTAATAACATGTTGTTAAAATCGAGAGTTGCAGCTGTGTTATTTAATGAGCTAACATGAACTAAGACTTGTATTTTTTTAAACAAAGATTAATAACTTCTGTAGTAAATGTAGCTATTGCTCATTGTGAATGTTAATGCATTAACTAAGGTTAACTAATGAGGTCTTATTGTAAAGTGATACCTATTGGTCTTTATAGTTCTTTTGCACTTTAATCTGTGTAAAACTTTTAACTTTATACATTTTTCTGTATTGCTTTATTGCATTTAAATGTTCAGTTATTTTTGTTGTAAGAAAAAAGTTATTAAACCTGTTATACTGTATTATGACAGCACTTTTTTTTAAACTTAATTTCAATATCGTGATAATACCGCATACCGTAATAAAAGCATTAGCAATTAATCGCAACATGAAAATTTGATACCGGCATATCCCTACTCTCAGTGGCCTTGCCCCACCTTATGTAACTGAGATGCTGGCTTTTCGTCAGCCAGACAGGGCTCTTAGGGCAACAAATCAACTTTTGCTGGAAGTCCCGAGGTCACGGTACAAACACTGGGGTGACCGGGCTTTTTCTGTAGCTGGGCCCAGACTCTGGAATAAGCTTCCTGCCGATATGCGCACCATTACTGACCTGGGCCTTTTTAAAGTTAAGCTTAAAACTCATTTATTTAGACTGGCTTTTAATATGTAGCAATTGTTGTGACATTTTTGTGTATTTTATGTATTATGGCTTTTATTTTTGTTTTTATTGGAAAGCACTTTGGTTCACCTTGAGTGTTGTAAAGGGCTGTATAAATAAATGTTGATTGATCTCAAAAGGACGATTTGGGCAACAAACAATTTTACTGAATTTGCGCAAGTGTATGAACACAGACATGAGCTTGACATTTTGCTCTTGTCTGCCAGCTCTTCGTTTTCAAATAGTTTCAAAGTTTTCAAGTAGTGCAAATGTGTTTTCTGATCTTATGATCAAACTCGGAGACGTCAGGATTAAAATAACCAGAATATCTATGTCTATTTCTGTCAGCGCGAGTTATTACAGTATGAGCTCGTTTCATCATCATAATCATGTGGTCTGTTGCCATGGCAGCATAACATCACAGTGATGAAGGATGAGGTGTTTTCTGTAGGACGGGTGTGTCTATATACCAGCGAAACCAATGACACAATCACACAAGAATCTCTTAAAGGGGTCATATGATGCGATTTCAAGTTTTGCTTTCTCTTTGGAGTGTTACAAGCTGATTGTGCATAGATAAGATCCCTGAAGTTGCAAAGACTAAAGTCTCAAAACCAAAGAGATATTCTTTATCAAAGTTAAGACTCTGCCACGCCCCCCTAAAACGGCTCGTTCTAACACGCCCCCACATATCTACCCCACTATGTGGAAATATTTGCATAATGCGCCGTACAGCATTTGAAAAATAATGTGTTTTTTGAACATTAAAGCATGTCAACATATTCTGTTACACCAAATACACAAAATAATGATCTTTAAAAAAAGCATCATATGACCCCTTTAACAACAAGCGTTTTACTGTAATCAGTCACATATTTCAGACTTCACAAATGTACTGATAAAGTCTGAAGCTCTTCCATTAGTAATGTGCTTAATGTCATTATCTTCACTCAGCAAATAGCACTCTAGTACTAGTATAACTAGTAGTACTAGTATATATAATACTAGTTAACATCAACTAAGTACTCGAGTGTTTCTGCTCCTTTTGCTTTTATTTTAATATGCACATGCAATGTTCACAAGAAATTGTGAAAAATAAATAAATATATATATATATATATATAAGTAATAATAATATGATTGTATTTAATTTTTTAATTTTAGCAGTAAATCTCTGTTTTGCAGCACTTTGTTTGCCAAAAATAAAATTAATTTAGTTTTCAGTTGAATACATTTTAAAAGGTTAATTCATTTAATGTTTTATGCCTAGTGGATTATTCAAAAATGAAAACTGAAAACACAGAGTTTGAGAGAAATTAAATGGAATTGGCATAAAAATAAAACGTATTTCATAGGGCCCTGAAAATGTAAACTGTGCTAATTGTTTTAATACATTGTTGTTAAATTGTATAGGTTTCATGATTCCAATTAATTTAAACCAGAAAATTTTTAATTGGAAAATTAAATAAATAAATAAAAGGAATAAAAAAATAGAATACAGAAAAATGTATACAAAAAATTGGAAACAATTAAAAGGCCCTAGTTTTATTAAAAATAATAAATTATTAAGTTATTATAGTTTTATGAATTCAATTGATTAGACATGCTTTATGATTCATTTTAAATTTTCATTTTAAACCGAAAACAGAATTCTGGAAAAAATAAAATTTTATTTAAAAAAAAATATTTCATAGGGCCCTGAAATGTAATTAAAAAATTAATTAATTAATTGTTATTAAATTGTAAAAGTTTCATGATTTCAATTAATTAGACATGCTTTTCTGATTACCCAAATTTAATTGAGCCATTAAAACAAAGTCCAGAAAAATTAAAATGGAAAAAAAATGGAATTAAGTAAAATGTGGGGAGGGGGGAATGGATGGGGGAATTTAGAAAAAAAAAAGATATAAAATAAAAAAAAATAAAAAAAAGTTTAAATGAAATGCTAAGGGCCCTCAGCATGCCTTGATGCCTTTCCAGTGTTTTGTGTTTGTTTTTAAGAAGCAAGCGACTCAAAACACATCTCAAAACCTGTTTTCTGTTCTGTTGAACATTTTAAAGCTGTTTTTAATAGGAAAAAAAAAAGCCTAGACATCCTGTAATCCAGTCTGCAAGGCACCACTGGGAAATCACATCATAACAAATCACAAAACTACAAACGAGAGCCGTGTTTGCATGTGGATCTGGCTGGATTGCAGTTGAAGAAGCCATGCAGTGATTGAGAGAGTCAGGAATCCAGACTGTGAGTCTCTTTGGCTCTGTGTAGAAGTGATACGCTGTTTGCTTTCTGAAAGGCGAGCTCTGTCGCAGCGCATCTCTGAAACCTGTCTTTCTCTCAGTCCTGCAGACGTCTCAACACGGACTGAAGGAGGCCAGCTTTACCGATCAGGGCCCGTATTCACAAAACATTTTATCTTCGCACTAAGAGTCCTCCTAAATAGCAGGAAAAGGTTTTAGCAAAGAGTTTTCACAGAGAATTACTTAAAAGTAATTATTATTAATTTGCAGGGCTTGTTTAGTTTGTTTTATGGAGAGCTTGTCTAAACAGGCCAGTAAGAGACCATTAACTACCACTCATCCTTTTAATTACACAAATTAAAATTAAAAATGTCTTCAAATTGATGAAACTGATCCGAGATCAAGTAAAAACCATAGACGGTGGTTCGCCGTTGGGGAACGGCAAACCATTGAAATTTCGAAATGTTTTGAACCGGTTATGACGTAACAAAGCCTCATTTATTGAAATCATGTGACTTTGGCAGTTTGATACGCTAAGGTGTTGCTATGCAGTTGCTAGGGTTCCTGGGGTGGTTGCTAGGGTGTTGCTATGCGGTTGCTAGGGTATTCTGGGCTGTTGCTAGGGTGTTGCTGTGTGGTTGCTAAGGTACCCGGGGTTGTTTGTTTGGGCGGTTGCTAGGGTACCCAGGATGGTTGCTATGGCGTTGCTAGGGTACCCAGACTGGTTGCTAGGGTGTTGCTATGCGGTTGCTAGGGTACCTGGGATGGTTGCTAGGGTGTTGATATGTGGTTGCTAGGGCACCCAGGGCCGTTGCTAGGGTGTTGCTATGTGGTTACTAGGGTAATCGGAGTGGTTGCTAGGGTGTTGCTATGTGGTTGCTAGGGTACCCAGGGCCATTGCTAGGGTGTTGCTATGCAGTTGCTAGGGTAATCAGGGTGGTTGGCAAGGCAACACCTTAGCAACCACCTAGAACACCCTAGCAATGACCTAGCAACCGCCCAGAACACCCTAACAACTGCCTAGCAGTACCCTGGAAACCACTCATGCCAACCTAGCAACTGAATAGATAGTCTCAAGCAACCGACTGCCGAGTTTTGCCATGGCAAGCACCACTCACTTTTTCTTCAGAAAATGTACATATATAGTTTGATATGCGCTCCGAATCACTGTTTAGAAACAAATGATTCACAAAAGTTTCGAAGCTTCACGAAGCAGTGCTTCAAAAGCGGCCATTACTAATATGAAAAATAATGCGATCGTCAATACGAACCGCATATAAATGAAAACGGCAGATGTAGTATTTGATAAAAATTTGATTTTCTCAGCTTTTTGCTCACAATGTTGCTTTTTTATGAAACCTACCTACATTCAAGTGTTGATAAAAAAAACAATGCTTGAAGCTAAAATAAAACAATTTTTTTTGTTTGAAAGTAGAGGGTCTGATCTTTATATTGATGTATTGCATGTTCAGATATTCATACAACTAAATATTCTGGGGGCCATGACATTTTAGTGAAAATCAGCAAAAACGCTGGCGGGGAAAGAGTTAAAAACAGCATGAAATTATGACACTTTTTAATAAATGTTCCTGGTCTTATTTTGCAACAGAAAAAGACTGTTTGTTTAAAATCTTTCATCAGAATCTAATAACCTTCAGCACATGAAGTGAGGTAATCAAGGCTGTTGTAATATGATATGAAATATTAACCAATAATATCATAAACCGATCAAATCCCTGTAGATAAAATCAAGTTATCTACAGTTATCTTTATCAAGCTGAATGCAAGTATCATTTGGTGTTGAATTAAACCTGTCAACTATCTGCCTTATTGTTTTGTAAAGCTATTTAATGTCAGTCAGTATTAAACTGGTTTGACCTGATATTCCCAAACGGTTTTTGTCAGCCGAACACCTTTGACCTAAAATATTTACTTGCAGTATCGCTGAGATATAAGTTAATATGTCAATAATGTAACAATACATTTGCATGTTTACAATTCTGTGATAGCACATGCAGATAAATAAAGTGATTTTTTTTTTTTAGTAATTGTTTAATTTTGATATGTTTTTGAGGTGCAGATTTTTTGGTAATTTTTATATGTAGTTTTATATAATATAATGTATATATATTCAGTAATATAAAGAGTTTTTATTTTTAAATTATTTATTGTAATTTTTGTGATTTATTGATTTATTTTTATTTTTTAACATTTTCTCGCATACCCCAGTTTGAGAATTAGCCCTGGTTTAGTGATTTCTTTAATTTAAATTTAAGTATTTAAATATATAATTAAAAAAGATTTGATTTATTTATTTTACATTTTAGACATTTTATATAAAATAAAATAATTTAAGTATTTAAATGTATATAATAAAAAATATATATTTAATCTTTTTTACATTTTAGGGGAAAAGATTTTGTAATTTGTAAATCTGTTTTAGATACTTTTTAAAATAAATCAAATTTAAGTATTTAAATTGATAATATCTTATTTTACTTTTTTATTTTAGGGGAAATGTTTGTGTAATTTGTAATTTTAAATATAAAATACAATTATATTTAATTGTATAAATAATTATAATAATAATTATAAAATTATATATTATAATTATATAATTTTGTGTGTGTGTATATATCTATATGTGTGTATGTGTGTGTGTGTGTGTGTGTATATATATATATATATATGCAGGTGCATCTAAAAAAATTAGAATATTGTGAAAAAGTTAAATTTTTTTGGTAACATTTCAAAAAGTGAAACTTTCATATATTCTAGATTCATTA
>NW_015642517.1:564488-575774 GCF_001515625.1 Sinocyclocheilus rhinocerous
CAGCGCGCGCAGCTCAAAACAGAAATGCAGAACATTAATAACTACTGTCATATACATAACGTTATAATGAGAGCACTATTGTAAAAAGTGTTGTGAATTCTTAGGGTTTCGCTGACATTTAATGTTAACTACCTTTTAATCAAAATTTAATTTAATTTAATCTTTTAACATTATTTACCCTGTTTGTATCTGTGAGGCATCCGTTACACATTTCTCCTGTGTGTTAACGTCAGTAATTATGACTGTCGAATGCCTGACGTGACTCTTGGTAATGTATTTTGCCCCGCCCCCAAAACATATGACCTGCTTTAATCTGTTTGTATTGTATTTAAATCAGATTTGTGTTTGGTATAGTGGTGCACTGGTTTGTAACGGGGATGTGTTTGTGTGTGTCAGCTGCTGGAGCCGGTGTGTCATCAGTTGTTCGAGTTTTACCGCAGCGGCGAGCCGCGTTTACAGCGCTTCACTCTGCAGTTTCTGCCGGAGCTGGTGTGGAGTTACCTGTTGGTGACGGCGGCGCGAGATCCTCACTGCAGCGGCTGCATCGAGGCACTTCTGCTCGGCATCTACAACCTGGTGAGAGCCCTGCTCAACTAACACATGCTGCACACCACAGAGGTGACCCTGGAGCACAAAAGCAGTCTTAAGTCGCTGGGGTATATTTGTAGCAATAGCCAACAATACATTGTATGGGTCAAAATTATCGATTTTTCTTTTATGCCAAAAATCATTAGGATATTAAGTAAAGATCATGTTCCATGAAGATATTTTGTAAATGTCCTACTGTAAATATATCAAAACTTAATTTTTGATTAGTAATATGCATTGCTAAGAACTTCATTTGGACAACTTTAAAGATGATTTTCTCAATATTTAGATTTTTTTGCACCCTCAGATTCCAGATTTTCAAATAGTTGTATCTCGGCCAAATATTGTCCTATCCTAACAAACCATACATGAATGGAAAGCTTATTTATTCAGCTTTCAGATGATGTATAAATCTCAATTTCAAAAAAATTGACCCTTATGGTTTTGTGGTCCAGGGTCACAAATGATATTATCCATATGAACTCACTTAAAGAGTTATTTTGTATAATTTTGCCAGAAAAAGTTTTAGAATTTTTATCATATGTTAATGTAAGAAATCTTGTGTAATATAACTTGTGTTTGTTTGTTTGCTGGTTTTTATTGTATTTGTTATACTTGCGTTTTTTGAATTGCTTTTGACATGAAAATAGCCTTTGATGCTGACATGGCATTGAATAAAAATATACTACTACTAATATTATCCATATGACTGCGCTGACGCTCTCGGGTGAGAACAAAACTCCCGCTGAATTTAGTTGAATAATGAGGCTGTTATCTTCTGTAGAGCTGCTTTATACTCTAGATAAATAGATTTTTCATAATTGATTAACTTGGCAAAATTGACACTATAATTGAAATGAATTGAATCAGCATTGAACTGAATTGAGCTGAATAATGACAGTATTGTCTTTTCAATCAACTTTGCAGCATTGACACAGCTATTGAATAAAACTGAAACAAAACTGAATCCACTGAATTGAATCAACACTGAACTGAATTCAGCTGAAGAATGGTTTATAGTTGGATCGAATTTGTTTCGTAATTGAAGAACTTTGCAAGATTAATGTACATAAATACATGTTTATAGGGCCTTCTGTTTTATTCTTTTCCCAAAATCTGTTTTATTTTTTTCTAAATTCTGTTGTTTTGTTTTGTTTTTTCTCCACTTGTTCATTTTTCTGCATTTTTTTTTTTTTGGTTTTAGTTTATTCTGGACTGTGTATTAATAGTTACATTTAGTATTTTATTAATCAAAAGTAATTTTAGTAATCACAAAGCATGACTAATTAATTAAAATCATGAAGCGTACACAGTTTACCAGCAATTTTTTAAAAGTTTAACAAAATGTACACTTTTAGGGGCTTATGAAGTACGTTTTATTTTTATTTATTTTATTACTATTATGATGAGCAAAATAAAATAAAACAATCATACGATATACACACAGAAACTCAAAGGTCTTCATGACAACCCGCCAAAATAAAAGTTCTGTTTCACGTGAAGAAATTGTGACAGAAACATACTGCGATTGTACAAAAGAACGTATGTCTCAACGTAATAATACTACTAACACTAATAATAATAATAAATTTAATAAAATATTATTAATAATTATTAATTCATCAATTTTTAATCAGCAAACGAGTTCACATAAATGTGACTTGGAAACATCTTTGAAAGATATTCAAGGCTTTTCCCCGAGCCCTAAAAATCATGTCAAGAAATGGTGTAGATGTGGCTCAGAGAGGCTTTTCCGGTGAACTTTAGCTGTGGATTTTTGAGCAGGAAGTGGTGTTTTTATCCGGCTGTGAGAAGGGAAGTCTTTCATGGGTTTTACGCCCCGTGAAGTCGCCCTGAATGTCAGAGTAGGTCAGCTGTCAATCAGCGACAGACGGTCTGTGGGTGTCCTGTGTTTGCAGAGCGACACTGAAATCTCACTCGATCTGCTCTGAAGAAGTCTCGAGTCGTGTGAACCGTTCATCATGACTGTGCTGAAATGTTTCAACATCTTGTCAAACTCATGACACGTTCACCATCAGTGCTGAGGAGTGACGAGGCGCTGAGCTTTATTCGAGCTTCACTGTGTTTCTGACTGCAGCTCAGTTGTTTTCCAGATACATGTGACCAAAGGCTTCGTCATGGTCTTTTTGGTCATATTATACACAAGCACAGCTTTACAGCTCAGAGTCAAAATCCTTTATGCCTGAAACATGTTTTATTAGATTTAACTTTGTACAGTATATATATATAGGCCTCTCTCATCTTTTTAAGTGGGAGAACTTGCACAATTGGTGGCTGACTAAATACTTTTTTGCCCCACTGTATATAAAATATATAATGGGGGAAATCTTTTCTATATTTTATAAGTATATACAATTATAATTTTTTGGGGAAGTGTTTTTGTAATATTGATATATTTAAAGTTTTATATTTATTTATATTAATTTTTTAGGTGAAATAAAATTTATATAGATATAGTATTTATATTTAATTTGTAATAAATGATCAGACTTTGGGGAGGGGGTGAAATACAGTTTTGCTTTTGTTTTTTGTGTCTATGCATTCTTTAGATGAGTTTTAATTGAAATAAAATGAACACTTTGGGCAATAACCTTGGTTGTGGCTAATAGGGATCCAAATAAACGAATAAACGTGTTTGTTTCTCCAGTTTCGCTTTCTGACAAAGACGGGCAGCTTTTGTTTTCAGTGTTAAAGGAACAAAATGAAATTGCAGTGCAAAGGAAATGCATTAGATGTGTACTTGATGCTTTATCTGGTTGCTTTCATCATTCTGCCAAAGAGACCGATGGGAAATTTTTTTATTCTTTTTTTTTTTTTAATGCAATCCTGTTGTCTTAAAATGATTGGTGTTTTTGGGTGAGCTTTATTGCTGTTCTTCATCGACAGCACACAAAACGAGTTAAATACAGTAAATGCGACACCTCTATGTGCTCATAAATCTCATAAATATGCTTATTTGTAAAGGCATCGTCATTAAGGTTATTGCCTTGTGTATCTTCAGTACAGTTGCAGGGTTTTGTTGTTTGCATGTTCCCTCGTGTGTCTGAATCCGTCATGTTTATCATTTCTCTCTCTCAGGAAATCGTTGATAAAGACGGGCAGAGTAAAGTGTTGTCCTTCACCATCCCTTCCTTATCGAAGCCATCGGTTTATCACGAGGTGAGTCGATCTGATCCGTCTCTTAAGCCACAACACCAGTTATGTCACTTGCCCACCGTCTTTTAGATTTTTTCTAGTAATAAAAATCATTTAGTTCAGTTAGAGAACAGTTCATTTATCACGTGAGGAGAGCGAGTCGAGCTGACTGACGAGAAGAGTGAGGTGAGAAAGACGAGACCAAAGACAAGCTTGCAATTCGATTCAATATCGATTATTATAGATAATTGTGACCCTGGAGCACAAAAGCAGTCTTAAGTCGCTGGGGTATATTTGTAGCAATAGCCAAAAATACATTGTATGGCTCAAAATTATAGATTTTTATTTTATGCCAAAAATCATTAGGATATTAACATTATATTGAGACGGAGGGAGGCGCCAGAACTGCAGCTGATAGAATGTGCGCTGTAGCAGATACAACGATATTTCTTCAAAAGCAGATCGTGGAGACATTCAAAAATCGTCATATCGCACACCCCTAACTACCAAGTATAATCAATCTCACACACACAAACAAGCACAACGAAATGCACATATATGTCGCACTGTACAGCCCTGCATCAATGGAAAGCTTATTTATTCAGCTTTCAGATGATTCAAAGAATTGACCCTTGTGACTGGTTTTGTGGTTCAGGGTCACATATCAGGTACAGTACATGCCAAATTTTCTCAAGGAAAAAAATTCTCTTAACTAATGCTGTAAAATATACATGAGAGTCAGTTGGTGCTACATTACTATAATATTGAAGGTTAAAACAGACTGATTTTTTTAGGCTATAAATTACACTTAATGAAGTTGGTATAATAAAAGTTACAATCACATAATATTTCTACTTCAGTTCGTTTTTTTTAAATATAAAAATGTAAATGGTGGCTGTCATAAAAAAATATATAAATGAAACATTGAAATGTGACGTTACGTGACATTGTTTACAAGCCGTTATATTGACGTCTTTGCGTGGCTGAAACACTAATTGAGAGATTACATGAGACAGGATACGGATTGTAAAGTTGTACTCTTACCTTCGGATGTTTAGTCATGTTTATTTTGTACTGAAGCTGGTATTAATATAACTTGTGTTGAGTTTGTTTGCTGGTTTTTATTGTATTTGTTATACTTGTATTGTTTTTGCCATGAAAATAGCCTAAGATGCTGACATGGCATTAAATAAATATATACTCCCACTGCTACTACTACAAGCTATTTAAAAGCGAAAGAAAGCGAGGATACGGTGATATTGTCACACGTCGATTTCCTCACGGTCACAGCTCTACTCTGCATCTGTCCTGACTGTCCGTCTCTGTGTCCCGCCCCCAGCCGTCTTCCATTGGCTCTCTGGCCTTGACGGAAGGAGCCTTAGCCAATCACGGTCTGAGTCGTGTGGTGTACAGCGGCCCCCACCTGCAGCGCGAGACCTTCACCGCGCAGAACAGGTGCGCATCAAATATTCATCCCGCGCCCCACGCTTTTATTATAGCCATCAATTTTTAATCAGCAAATGAGTACTGACTGGGGATTGAATGGTGTGTTTTGCAGCTCTAATTTGATGATGTGTGTTTTAGGTTTGAGGTGCTGACGTTCCTGCTGCTGTGTTATAATGCGTCTCTGAGCTACATGAGCAGCTCGTCTCTGCAGTCTCTGTGTCAGCTCAGCTCCAGGTTCGACACACTAACATACAGTTTCAGCCTAAAAACACACACTGTCCGTTTTATAATGAACTCTGAGGGATGTGATGGACCAGCACAGAGGCATAAATGTCAAATGTTTGAGCACCAACGTTTTGTATGGTCAAAATTAATTGATTCACTGCTTTAATTGCTTGTTTGCTTTAAGAAATATATCATCTTGAGCTCGTCTCCTGCCTCCTTGTGGTGTCGCTGCCAACCTTCAATCCAGACCTCCAGAAGTATGTCAGGCAGGGCAGTAATTTGAGTAATTTGGCTGATATTTGGCTTTTTTGAGATTTCCAGTGTAGGTCAATCTCTGTTTAGTTGATTAAAATAAGTTAATCCCTTTTGTATCAGTTCCCAAAAAATAAAAATAAAAATGTAAATAAAAAATCCTTCATTTATTCAGTGATTGCCAAGCCTATTTGTTTTTATTTAGTTAGTTTAAATTATATTCAGATTTAATTATTTAAATGAATTTATTAAAATACAATGCATTCATTTATTTAAATCATTTATTTACTAAATACTTAGTTTAATTTTTATTTGAAACAATGAAATAATTAATGTATTAATGTATATAATTATTTAAAATTATTTAGTGTGTTTATTTATTTATTATCCATTACCAAGGCTGTTAGTTAGTAAATAAATGAATGAATAAATTAATTAAATAAATAAATATTCACTTATTTATTTAAACGTATTCCTTTTTTTTTCTTTCTTCAAACACATTATTTATCATTAACATTTTTTGTGAATAAATATTATTTTGAATATTATTTCGATTTTATTTAATTTCACCTAGTTTATGTGCATTTATTATATGCATTTTTGGACAGTGTGCAGTTCAGATCTGCTCTCATCGGGTCTTCAGGTCGGGTTTGTTGTGAATAATGCGTCTCAAATCCACCCATGATCCTCTCTGCTTCCAGTCACCCTGATCCTCTTGTAGACCTGAACCTGAACGCACTCAGATTTGTGACCGCTCACGGTCACATGACTGATCACTCAACCAATCAGCTGGCGTTTACAGCTGAGCGAGCAAAGATCATTCCCTCGACTGCAGGCCTCAGATTGAGCGGGTCAAAGGTCACATCACACTCCCTCATGGGCCCGATAACACTAAACACTGATCCTAGTAATGAATTCACACCGGTAGACGACAAACATGGGCTTTTCATTGAACATGATTCAGATTTTGATTGAGTTGTTTGTGTTTTGGTGTGTTTTAGAGTCAGTATCTGTGGATATCCGCGGCAGCAGGTGCGGCGCTATAAAGGCATCAGCTCGAGGCTCATGGTCACGTCAGAGTTCCTCGTGCAGCTCATCACCGGCATTCATTTCGCACTGTGAGTCATTCAGAACAAACCTGCTATCACATGTGTTTATGGGAGTGGCTGAGGGGGGCGTGGCCTCAAGTCTCCCCACACCCCGCCCATCTCATTATCACTGTCAATGGGAGTGGCTGATGGGGGCGTGGCCTCAAGTATATCCCACGCCCCGCCCATCTCATTATCATTATCAATGGGAGTAGATGATGGGGCGTGGCCTCAAGTCTCCCCCACGCCCCGCCCATCTCATTATCATTATCACACATTTCTTTCATACTTTCTTAATGTGATTGTTCTGGTCAAAGTGAAACTAGGTAGATGCTTATTAAAAGTATAGATTATTTAATATTATTTATTATTATTTTGTTTCTACTCAATCATTTTGTTTTAAGCATGTATACGGTATTTTTAATTATCATCACTATTATTATTTAATTATTATTATATTTTTTCTGTGGAACACAAAAAGATCTTTTTGGAAGATTTTGTTAATGTATGAAAAAAGATTCATCAAATATTTGGCCGTTTTAAGATTTATCACCATCTGTCAATAATTTCCATTTAGTTGACTGAAATTAAACTGTTACCTTTTGCATCAGTTCTGAAATTTTAAAATAGTTATGTAATTTGTAACCTTTTTTTTGTCTTATTCTTTTTCTACTCAATCATTTTGTTCTAACCCTGTATACTTTGATAGTTTTTATTTATTTTTCCTGTAGAATACAAAAATATTCTTCAAAAATGAATTGGTCAGTATTAGGCCAGTTAATTTTGAGATTATCTGCATCTGCTAATAATCATTTTTAATTTGACTGATTAAAAATCAGTTGTTCCCTTTTGTATTAGTTCCCAAATGCAGAAATAGTTATGTGATTTTTTTTAATGCTACATTTTTAAGTATATATTTTTTATTTTTAAATATTTTATATATATATTTTTTAATAATAATGTACAACTTATTACTGTATTTTTTTATTTTATTTTTCTTCTGTGTAACACAAAAGGATCTTTTTTGGGATCCTGACATATGTGGTCACACTTGTATGAAATAAAAAAAATGTTGGGCAGATTTGGCCATTTTGAGAGGCACAGAATATCAGAATATGCCCATAACCATTTCCATTTGGCTGGGTAAAAATAAGTTGTTCTGTTTTGTATCAGTTTCCAAATTTTTTTAATAGTTATTTAATTGCTTAAAAAAAAAATTGTAATTACTTTTTTCTACTCAGTCATTTTGTTCTGACCCTGCATACTTTTATTTATTCATTTTGTTTCTTTTTTTATGTAGTGTTTTAGTTTTTTTTACTTCATCATTTTGGTGATGTTAATTTGTTTTTATTTATTTTATTTTATTTTTTTAGTTTTTTCTGTGGAGCACAACATGATCTTTTTGAAGGATCTTGACAGATGTCGTCACTTTTGTAGAAAAAAAAAATGTTCGGGAATATTCTTCAGTATTTGGCCATTTTGAGATCATCGGCATCTGCCAATAATCACGTCCTTTTGGCTGATTAAAAATAATTAAATAAATAATCCTTTTGTGTTCCATGGATAACACCATACGAGTATGGACTAAGATGAGGCTGAGTAAACAATGACAGAAATGTTATTTATGGACAAACTGTCCCTTCACTCTGTGTGTGTGTGTGTGTGTGTGTGTCTCTCTCTGTGTGTCTCTCTGTGTGTCTCTCTGTGTATGTGTGTGTCTCTCTGTGTATGTGTGTCTCTCTGTGTGTGTGTGTGTGTGTGTGTGTGTCTCTGTGTGTGTGTGTGCAGGTGTAACGGTGAGGTGGAGCTGGGCTCGAGGGCTCTGGATGACGTGTTGTACCGAGCGCAGCTGGAGCTCTTCCCAGAAGCACTGCTGGTGTGTTTCACGCTTCAGCACAGATTACACACAGCCGAAGCATTTCTCACATTCACTCACTGATCCTGTTAGAGTGGCCAACACAAGCTCTCACAGCACCACACAAACTGCCATAGAGCAGGAATTACTTACGTTAGGAGAGTAAATACTTGCTCTGACAGTGACTGGATTTGATAATGAGTCTTTATTGAAATGAAGGTGAGATTAGGTACATTAAAACAGAATCTGGTTTGATTATATATTGCTACATACATATTATTTATATACAGTACATAATAAAAGTATAAAAAAACATGTTTGAAAATAAAAAAATAATAATTTACAATTTATAATTCATATTTAATCAATTAATTTGAATGCAATTATTTAAGAAAATTATATATTTATAATTTTATTAGTTTTATTAAATGTAGTTATGATTTAGAACAATATCCAAACAGTTGCAAATTTCCATAAGTTGACTTTCTCTCAATTAAAGGGTTAGTTCACCCAAAAATGAAAATTAGCCCATAAATTACTCACCCTCAAGTCATCCTAGGTGAATATGACTTTCTTCTTTCAGACGAATCCAGTCGGAGTTATATTAAAAGTTATTAAATATATTGTAGCGAATCGATGCGTTTTTGTAAGAAAAATATCCATATTCAAAACTTAATAATCACTTTAATGTAGCTTGCGCTCACTGTTTTAAATGGAAGCAGTTCCGGGCGGATGACGTATCATTGATTCCTTTATTTATTTTGCTATTATTACATTTATTTATTTGTGTATCTGTGTATCTATTAATGTAATTATTTTTTATTTCTGCAGGTTTGGTCCTCCATATAATACAATATATTATATATAATATATGCGTGTATATTTTTTTAATTTAAAAAGAATTTTGATTCATAACATTTTTGCAACTGGAAATAGGTAATGAATTGTTTTTTTTGGATAAGAAATTATCATGTAACACTTTTTTTATGTAATACAGAATAACTAACTTGAATTTTCTTTGCTAGATGCATCTGCGCATTTTTACATGCCTAATTTGGGAATATATATACACCAAACAGAAGATATATCCACACGGTTGTATATAAAAAGATGTTTTGTGTTGCTCTAAAGTCTGACTCTTGCTCAGGTGGGAAACGCCATCAAGTCGTCTCTCCACGGCGCGTCTCTGAAAGCCAATAAAGAGGGAACTCGCTCCATCCAGGTGGAGATCACTCCCACGGCTTCCCGCATCTCCCGTAACGCCGTCACCAGCCTGTCCATCCGCGGACACCGCTGGAAACGCCACGGTGAGTCTCACACTTCCAGCGGATGCGGAGACGTCTTAAAGGGAGAAGTCCACTTCCAGAATAAACATTTCCTGATAATGTACTCACCCCCATGTCATCCAAGATATTCATGTCTTTCTTTCTTCAGTCACAAAGAAATTTGATTTTTTGAGGAAAACATTCCAGGATTTTCCTCCATAAAGTGGACTTCGATGGTGGCCAATGATTTCAAGGTCCAAAATGCAGTTTCAATGCAGCTTCAAAGGGCTCTACACCAGTGGTGTAGTGGAGGGTATACGCAGGTATACCCACTTCTAAATCCCCTCTGATGTGCATCATTCATTAGTGTCCTGCATTAGGCAAAATCATGACAGTCCACCACATGAATAGCTAATCCAATCGCATGTGAAAAATACAAATATTCCCTAAAAACACCCAGTAAAGACAGTGATGCGGTCAGGACCGTGACGCCGGCTTCCTTTGAAATATGTTTCATGATAGTGACAGAGATGCTGCTTCTTCATGCGCGACAGCATCAGGGGAGGTGCGCAGAGTGGTAAAATAATATTTAATTCTTGATTACTAATTTGAATCGGTACATTAGAATGAAAACAATAGCTTAAAAACCTGTAAACTTTTTTTTGTGTTCAAACAGTAAGTTCAAAACAGCTCTAATACAAAGAAAACCCAACCAATTTCATCAGAGATTGTGGAGAGTCGAGTCCAGATGTCAGTAAATTATTATTTTCAGCGTGTATTTGGTTTAAAAGCACGAGTGTTATACTGGATGGTGACTGAAGGTGTTTTAGATTATGCGCTGGTTTAGTTATTCTGAATGGATCCATTACAGTAAGATCAAGACAGCAGGTTTAGTGGGCTTTTGGCGTCTCCCTGTGGTCCTATTTGATTTCGCAGCTTGACTGGTGCTTATTTATATTAAAAAGGAGGTGGGGATAAATTCTGAATAAATTGATAGTCACGATTTTTTTTTCTTTTTCAAATAGAGATCATGATTCTCCTATGAACAGACAACTAAACAAAATAGCATGTAATGTACTAGAGGTTCTGACAAAATGTTAATTGCTGCAGTCTATTTTAATTTTTTTATTTGAATTATTGCAAAATCTGCACCTCTTCTGTGGCTAATTTTAATTTCATAATGATTCTTACTCCGTGAAGTCAAGCAGCAGAAGTTAAGTGACAATATGCAAATACTACTGGCCCATTTTGGGGTGAACTAAATACACAAGACTAGTTTTACGCGTTATTAAGAGTATACCCACTTCTCCAGGCACCACTACACCACTGGGATCACATGCTCGAGTCGGCGCAGACCACAAAATGTATCAGAGCTATTTGAATTCTACACAGAATGCTATATTTTATAGCA
>NW_015642517.1:576049-580655 GCF_001515625.1 Sinocyclocheilus rhinocerous
AAATTTGAATTATTGCAAAATCTGCACCTCTTCTGTGGCTAATTTTAATTTCGTAGTGATCCTTACTCCGTGAAGTCAAGCAGCAGAAGTTAAGTGACAATATGCAAATACTACTGGCCCATTTTGGGGTGAACTAAATATACAAGACTAGTTTTACACGTCACTGTTTATAACACAGGGTGTTCATCCTTTGCTGGGTCATTCATCGACCTCAAATATAGCTTATCATCTGAAATTAGTATGTATTAGCAACTTTACATGGCCACTCAATCTAATGTTAGCCTAGAGAAATGTGCGCTATTGAAGTGTCTGCGGAGTGTGGAAGCTGAACAGTAGCGCTCACTTGCTCTTAAAATACTCGCTCATTTTTGATCATACAGATAAAAAATCTTTTGAATCTGTTAAGACTCTACGTTTATTTGTGTGCACTCACAATAACAACAAAACATTGCGCTTTTGTAGAATAATGAAAGAAAACAGGATGCGCTTTCTGCCGTCTCGGTCTCTGTGAACTTGAGCGCGAAACTCCGTGTATATCTTTGCCTTAAAGTCATGAAAAAATATATAGGCAATCTATAAAAAGTGAAATGTCTGCTTTCAAATGAAAAACAAATATTCTTAGATTATGTAATCCGTATGAAACATGCATAAAGACGGAGATGACGAGTCGGTGTCGCCGACTTCATCTTTTAAACCGAAAAAGAAAAAAAGCACTAGTGTATCAATACATTTTTAAAATGTTAATGCAGCCTCCTTACTGTTTTTCCCTGACACATTCATATTAATCATTACTTCTGCGGTGCGCTGTGGCAAGTTTATGCATGCGCTTGCGCGCTTATAGGATATGTCGGCTATTAAAGGCTCATTGTAATGATTTAAATGGTTTATTAATAAATGTGGGATTAATCGACTAATGCTTAAAAATGAACGACTAGTTGACCAGAAAAATCTTTAGTCGAGGGCAGCCCTATTATTAGGTGATGTTGGAAAGGTCACGCGTGACGTAGGTGGAAGTACAAAGTTAAACATGCAAAAAAAAGTCAAATGCCCTTTACGAAAAAGGTAAAACAACGATGTCGGATGATTTTAAAGTTGGAAGAGAAAATGAGATGGAGTTTTTAAACGAAGTACAAAGATGAAGAACTAACATTTCCAACAGGATTGCGTAATGTGTGAAGACGTGCATCGCAGAGCTAGAGCAAGCCCAACATTTGTGGTTAAAATGTGTATAAATTAGGGCTGACAGTTTAATGCGTTAATTAATTAGTTATGAAAAAATAACGCAATTAAAATATTTTAACGCACTGGCCCCGCCCCCAGACCTGTACATCAGACCTTACATTTCATACAGTTGACTGATGACCGATATGATGCAGGACAACAACTCTATAAAAATGCAGTTATGCCCTAAAATTCAAGATACTGGGGCAAAACATGCCCCTGTACGAGTTTTTGTCTCATATTTATATCATATGATAAGCAATACCATATGAGCAGCAAGAGCAATATCACACGAATGCTGTTTTGTCACGAATATCACGCGTTTAAATATGACTTTATATAACAGTTCAGTAAATATGTAGTTAATATTGTTTTTTTTTTTAACACAATATTGTCTGTTTTGCTCAATTTTGCCGAGGAAAATATTACCTTTAAAGCCGCCGCAGAACTGTTATGCATCTGTGAGCAGCACATCGGGGTTTAGTTTCTGAATGAATCCGCGTTTTGAACAAATCCAATGATTCAATGAATAGCCTAATCATAAACTGAGCTGTTTACTTCATTCCTGAATGAATCAGCTGTTTGAACGAATGAATGAATGAATGAATGAATGAACAAACGAATGAATGAATGAATGAACGAACGAACGACTGAATGAACGAACGAATGACTGAATGAATGAACGAACGACTGAATGAATGAACGAACAAACGAATGAATGAATGAATGAATGAATGAACAAACGAATGAATGAATGAACAAACGAATGAATGAATGAATGAATGAATGAATGAACGAATGAACAAACGAATGAATGAATGAATGAACGAACGAACGAATGAACTAACGAACGGATGAATGAATGAATGAATGAATGACAGTTTAATTTAAGGAAGCAACTGATTAGTGATTATTAGTATTTTTGGTGGAAACTATGGTTAGCACATACTATATATATAGAAATAATTTCTAGTCTGCTATGATGGATTTCAGCTCATGCATGCTTGTAAATAAAGTTTATTTAGATGCATTTGCACATATAATTTTTTTTTTTTTTGAATCAAATAAAATATTTATTTCTAAAGGTACTATTTGTAATGTCTACTTGATACTTTGTCATTTAACACAATAATGGCCTTAAATAATCTTCTGTTGGTAACTTCACAGCTAAATTTAATTTGCGATTCATTAGATTAATTAATCGACACATCATGTAATTAATTAGATCAAACATTTTAATCGTTATAAATATTACCTAGTATAAATATTATTTTTTTTCAGAAAATGACCTATGGTTTTGCTAGATAAGACCCTTATTCCTCGGCTGGGATCGTATAGAGCTCTTTGAAGCTGCACTGAAACTGCATTTTTAACCTTCAATCCGTTGAGCACCACTGAAGTCCACTATATGGAGAAAAATCCTGGAATGCTTTCCTCAAAAAAACTAATTTCCTTGCGACTGAAGAAAGAAAGACATGAACATCTTGGACGGCATGGGGGTGAGTAAATGATCAGGAAATGTTTATTCTGGAAGTGGACTTCTCCTTTAAATCACTGCAGGGTTTTTCCTCGTCCTGGTGTTGGTGACTCTGGCGGAGCGGGAATCCTGCTCAATCATAGTCATAATATGACGCATTTAGCGCAGATTTCCAGCTGCTGACACGGTCACATCTGACTAATTACCGCTCGGTTGTTTCAGACGTAATGAAGGCTTTTCTGTTAGTCAGCCCTAATTAAGCAGCGGGTTACTGAGCTACTGTGTCTAAATCATCTCACTAAACGATGGAAAGCATTCGTGCTACAGATATAAATGATGCCTCAAATCATATCCGTTTTATAATATTAGAATTACTGTTTTCAGTCTTTTTGTTTGTAACTTGAGTGTTTCATAATATAAAGTGGATGATAATTTGGATTTACATTTTTTGTTATTAGTATTAAAATATAATTAGTACTGAGTAACAGTTGTATTTTATAATTATATTAATAACCATATATAATTAAATAAACATTGGCATTTAAACATTATTAAAACATAACTCTATCAATAATATAATGACAACACATTAATATATTTTATTATATGATTTAAATGTAATATTCATTATACTGTTTTTAAATATTACTGTATATTATAATGAAACTTAAAATGATTATTTTATTAAATAACTAGTTTTTAATAATTGTGTAGTTATAAAATATTATCATTAATATTATAAGTATATAGTTGTGAAAATATAATATTATAACGATATAATTAAATTGTAATATTAATTATAGTATTGTATTTTATAATAGGATTATCATTTTCATTTTAGTTTTATAATAACTGCATTTACAATGAAATATAGTTATGTTTTATTAATTCACTTAAGGTTTATTATAATAATTATTATATATGGTTATTGTTATAAAATAATATTATAATTCATATTAGATTTATAGGATGATAAAATATAATAACAATATAATTTAAGTGTAATATTAATTATAGTATCAGATTTTATAATACAATTATAAAATTCATTGTATTGTTTTATCATAACTTATATTTTATTAAATAAATATAGGTTTATTGCAATATATGGTTATTATAAAATATGCTAATGATCATTATGATGAAATGCTATAGCAATATAATTTCATAATCATAATCATATTTTATAATAATATATTACAGATAAATATAAAATAATTATATTTTATTAAACCACCATGGGTTTATAATATTAATTATGATATATAGTTGTTATTGTTATAAAGTATTTTATTATATATTAAAACTATTATAATTAATGAGACGATATAATTTAATTTATATTAATTATAATATATTTTATAACAACTATATTAGAATAGTTTTAAAATAATATTTTTTTCTATATGATTTAAAAATAATTGTATGATAATAATATAATTCAAAATAGCATCGCTTTGGATGGGAAGGAGTTGCTTTCATTTCATTGTCTTCTGTGTCCATTTTCATCTTATGATTTTGAAGTGTTTATGTTTGTCTTGATGTTTCAGATTTGATTTCCATGTGCGTCTCATCAGCCTCTCGTCATGCATGTGTCCATGTGTGTGTGTGTGTGTGTCTCAGAGTCTCAGGAGGACAGTGTAGAGTCCCCTGACTCCTGCGTGAAGGGGCCCATCCCTGAGATTAGTGTAACGGGGGTCGGCGGCGAGCGGCTGCTCAACGGAGAGGCTCTGCGCAGCCAGCCGGAGGGGGAGGCGCTAGGGGGCGCCACAGAGGTGGGGGTCGACCCTAGAGGTCAAGAGGTCAGGAGGCAGAAGTCTGTGCGGAGGCACCTAGAGGACGGGACGCCCTCCGCGGGGCGGGTTCAGTTCTAGAGCCCCACCCACCCCTCCCCTCTCCCTCGGCCCA
>NW_015642517.1:581601-581927 GCF_001515625.1 Sinocyclocheilus rhinocerous
CCCCTCCCCTCTCCCTCGGCCCAGAGGTACTTGTGTGGGCGGAGCTTCTTGATAAGCCTCTTAATTATTCATGAGATGTAAACGCTTCCGAGTATCACACAAACAGCCGTCTAGGGAATTTCTTTTTGGCTTTTGTGTTTTTCCTGAAGGAATATCTCTGGTTCAGAAGTACAGCTCTATGGACAGCGTAATAGTGTTCATTACCACAGCAAATCAGCTTGTACAAAGTCGTATAATAAGGCCATTTATGGGATTTGAAAGCTGAAATGTGGCTTTTTTTTGTTTTTTTTTAAGACGGATGACCTTCTGGATCTACGTGGAAAATT
>NW_015642517.1:584333-588124 GCF_001515625.1 Sinocyclocheilus rhinocerous
TTTTTATATATATATATATATATATATATACAGTATGTTGTAGATATTAGATATCATTATTATTTAGATTTTACTGATTTATTTTTACTTGGGAACAAATCCAAATGTTTTATTGTGATTATGTGGTGGATAGAGCTTCTGCTGAAGCGGGGGATATTCCTGTGTGGATGTTATTAACAGTCTCCTGCGATTGACCCTGGACTCGTGTTCAGTCTAGCTCTCTCACGTCTGTTCCTGTGGCACTCGCCTCACTCCATACTTCTGCTTCTCATCCAGTCAGACCTGCTGAACTCACAGAAGCGAGCTGCGGCGTTAAATCCGTCTCACGTTTGCTGCTTTCAGAAACGCCGTTCACGAGTCCTCCTCTCCCCACACTTCTCCACTGGGTTGGGAAGCGACCTCCCTTTATATGAGACCGACTGACAGGAAGTGATGCGTCTGATAGAGCCGTCAGCACAGCAGATCACAGCAGATCACCAAGAACTAGTGCTTTAACCCTTTAACTGTCACCCCCCATTTTTTTAAATAGGCATGCAGGTGCACTATCCAAACTTAAATTGTTGTAATTTAAGAAGAAAATCAGTAGATTATCGCAAAAGTGGAAAAATACAGCCTGGATATTTCTTTGTAAGATTCAACCTATAATGTAATAATAGTATAACATATATAATATGAAAATATAACACATATGTTAGTGTTTAAATTATCTAGGAAGTGCTTTTTTTTTTTAATTAGATACTTGATTACAAAACCCAAATGGAAAATCTGGTGGAATTAGATAACACTAATTCTTTTTAATGTGTTTTTTCTTTTGATTTTTGTGATTAAATGTGTCCTGGATATTTTTGTGAGATTCAACCTACAATATAATAATATAATATACACTACTGGTCAAAAGTTTGTAATAAGATTTTTTTAATGCTTCTGAAAGATTCTTCTGCTTTCCACAGCTGCAATTATTTGATCAAATACAGTGGTAGCTGTAAAAACAGTGAAATATGATTACTATTTAAAATAACTGTTTTCTATGTTGAATATCTGTTAAAATGTAATTGATTGCTGTGATGCGCAGCTGTATTTTCAGCATCATTACTCCAGTCTTCAGTGTCACATGATCTTCAGAAATCATTCTAATATGCTGATTTGCTGCTCAAGAAACATTTCTGATTATTATCAATGTTGAAAACAGTCGTGCTGCTCAATATTTTTGTGGAAACCGTGATGCATTTTATTTTTCAGGATTCACAGATTTCACAGCATTTATTTGAAATGGAAATATCTTGTAACATTATAAATGTCTTTACTGTCACTTTTAATCATTTTCATTTTTTTGTTAAAAGAAATTGTCCACAAAAACATATAGAAGGATTTCTGAAGATCATGTGACACTGACGACTGGAGTAATGATGCTGGAAATTCAGCTTTGCAGCACAGAAATAAATTACAGTTTAACAGATGTGACCCTGGACCAGTCATAAGGGTCAGTTTTTTTAAATTGAGATTTATACATCATCTGAAAGCTGAATAAATAATCTTTCCATTGATGTATGGTTTGTTAGGATAGGACAATATTTGGCCGAGATACAACTATTTGAAAATCTGGAATCTGAGGGAGCAAAAAAATCTAAATATTGAGAAAATCATCTTTAAAGTTGTCCAAATGAAGTTCTTAGCAATGCATATTACTAATCAAAAATTAAGTTTTAATATATTTACGGTAGGAAATGTACAAAATATCTTCATGGAACATGATCTTTACTTAATATCCTAATGATTTTTGGCATAAAAGAAAAATGTATAATTTTGACCCATACAATGTATTGTTGGCTATTGATACAAATATACCCCAGCGACTTAAGACTGCTTTTGTGCTCCAGGGTCACATATATTCACATAGAAAACAGCTATTTTAAATTATAATAATATTTCACAATTTTGCTGTTTTTACTGTATTTTTAATCGTATAAACGCAGCCTCTGTGAGCAGAAGAGACGTCTTTCAAAAGCATTTGAAAACGTCCCGTTGTTCCCTCTCTCTCCGCCGCAGACGCAGTGGATTTGGGTTCCCCGGATGAGCTGACGGAGATCGTGGAGGTGGACGAGGGTATCTGCACACAAGCGTGCGCCGCTCCGAGCAGCCCGCCGACCATCGTCATCAGCAGCAGCGGCGGGAAACCGGGCGGGAAGGGTCTGCGCCGCCTGACAGGCCGCTCCAGCAAAGACAAGGACGCGGCGACCGGCGTGGAGCAGCTGTCGCGCAAACAGGCCACCGTCCTCGTCATCAGCAGCAGCGGCGGCGGCGGCGGGAAACCGGGCGGGAAGGGTCTGCGCCGCCTGACAGGCCGCTCCAGCAAAGACAAGGACGCGGCGACCGGCGTGGAGCAGCTGTCGCGCAAACAGGCCACCGTCCGCGCCATGAGCGAGAACCTGGAGCTGCTGTCGCTCAAGCGCTTGACGCTGACCAAGAGTGGCTCGCTGAGTCTGTCGCGCACCGCTAGCGCCGTCTTCTCACGCTCCTTCGAGCAGGTCAGCAGTGTCCTCGCCTCCAGCCCCACAGCCAATCACGTCGCGGAGGCGGACGATGGGGGCGTGGCTTATTTGGAACACTTAAGCCCCGCCCACCAGCACCGGCAGCGCTCGCCCACCATCAGTATCCACGTGACCTCTGACCTGTGACCCTAAACAGAGACGCTCACCGCTGCCACCTTGTGGCAGGAAACTGCAGCACCTTACAGGAAGTCCGTTTACTTTTTTCCTTCGGTTTTCGTCAGTCGTGATCGATTACCAAAGTCATGTATTTTTGAAGTGTTTTTACTCCATGTGAAGTCAGACGTTGTGTATTTTTAATGTCGATTCGGACGTTTTCATGGTATTATTACTCGATTTTTACGTGTACGAACTGCAGTTCCTCTTCTCTACGTATCCCAGCATGCACTGCGCTCCAACATGAAGCCATCACGTCACAGTTTCCAGGAATTCGGATGCTTGATTACAAACCCGAGTGGAAAATCCTGTTTAAATCAGACCAAAACGAGAGCCGGATTCATGTGACGTCAGATATTTCCCTTTCGTTATTCACTAATTCAAGTAAACTGTCAAAATGCATACATTTACATATGATATTTAATTTTGTATTAATGATGCAATTTTTAATTAATAGCGAAGCAAAATAAAATAAAATAGTGTAATTAAAACATATTTGTTTGACTGGGATTTTATTTGCCTTTCATTATTAAGCAATTGTCAAATTGTATACATATACATGCAATATTTAATTTACTGTTTTTTTTAGTTTTATTTTAGTTTTTTTCATCATATAAACGCAGCCTCGGTGAGCAGAAGAGTTTCAAAAACATTTAAAAACTCCACACGTTTGACCGGTTCTTCTCTCTCCGCCGCAGACGCAGTGGATTTGGGTTCCAGTGTCCACGTGACCTCTGACCTGTGAACCTAAACAGAGACGCTCGCCGCTGCCACCTTGTGGCAGGAAACTGCAGCACCTTACAGGAAAACTGTTAATTTTTTTTCCTTCGGTTTTCGTCAGTCGTGATCGATTACCAAAGTCATGTATTTTTGAAGTGTTTTTACTCCATGTGAAGTCAGACGTGTATTTTTAATGCCGATTTGGACGTTTTCATGGTATTATTACTCGATTTTTACGTGTACGAACTGCAGTTCCTCTTCTCTGCGTATCCCAGCATGCACTACGCTCCAACATGAAGAAATAACGTCACAGTTTCCAGGAATTCGGATGCTTGATTACAAATCCTGAAGAAATCTGACCAAAACGAG
>NW_015642517.1:589369-596081 GCF_001515625.1 Sinocyclocheilus rhinocerous
TTCGGTTTTCGTCAGTGGTGATCGATTACCATAGTGATGTATTTTTGAAGTGTTTTTACTCCATGTGAAGTCAGACGTGTATTTTTAATGCCGATTTGGACGTTTTCATGGTATTATTACTCGATTTTTACGTGTACGAACTGCAGTTCCTCTTCTCTGCGTATCCCAGCATGCACTACGCTCCAACATGAAGAAATAACGTCACAGTTTCCAGGAATTCGGATGCTTGATTACAAATCCTGAAGAAATCTGACCAAAACGAGAGTCGTCTTCATTTATAGTCGTCTTTTTCCTGGTGTTTCTAAAGCAATATGGTTATTATATGAAGTGCTGTATGTGAGGCCATAAGAGATGCTTTGACACGTGAGGCGGGCGGGTTAGTTAGTATTGGTGGTTAAACTGGTATTAGTTAACCATCCGTTCATGTGTCACACTGATGTCATGCAGAGACCCAGCAAACAGTGTGATTATAAGCCAGAAATCATTTCTTGATATAGCTTCGATTTTCTGCTTTCACTGTTTTTGCACCCGTATTTGTCTGGTTTTATTGTTTTCTTTTTTAAGATGATGTTTTTGAAGACGTTTTCTGCTCATAATGGTTTGTGTTTTTGATTTGAAGTGGATCATCAATAACAGTGCTCGTGTCTGTGCTCAGATTATTTGGAGAATGTGAATATTTTGTTGTGAATTGTAAATATTATCGTACTACAGTCATTTTTTGCCTTTTGTCAAATGGTTACAGTCTGAAAATAAAGATTTCTATTTCAATTTGCCTCTGGATTTTTATGTAGTAAGACAAAATCTCCATAAATGTTTTTACTAGTTAATGTTAAATTAAGATACTCTTAACACAGATCTAAATGGTTCTGAGATTAAATCATTGAACGTTTTGTCATCAAACAATACTGATCTTTGAATGTTTTATTTTATGGATTTATTATTTTATATTAAAATTAGGAAGTCTTTGTTAATCAGGGATTTGTGGACTATTAGTATTTAAATGTGTAGGGTAAAACATGTTTTAATTTTGAAATGGAAAGTTAAATTGAGATCCTTTTGAAGGGTCATTAATTCTTTAAATAAGATTGTTAATATTTAATTATTTGAATTAGATGCAATTTTTCAAACACATAATATAATATAGGCCAGTTGAGTTGAAACATTCAGTCTGAATTCATAGTAAATGAGTAATTAATCCTGAATTTAATTCAGGATTAATGACGAATTTTTCATAAAGTAAACCAAAATTAATAAAGTAATTAAAACATCTGTTTAACTAGGATTTTATTTTAATTGTCTTTCATTATTCAGTAATTCAAGTAAACTGTCAAAAAGCATGCATTTATTTATGACATATACATTTATATATAACAACGCATACATTTACATGTAACATTTAATTTAGTATATTGATGCATTTTTTATAAACAAAGCAAAATGAAATAAAATAGTGTAATTAAAATATATTTGTTTGACTGGGATTTTGTGAGCTTATTTGCTTTCCATTATTAAGAACATTTTCAAAATGCATACATTTATATCATATTTAATTTAGTATTAATGATGCATTTTTCATAAAGCAAAATCAAATAAAATAACGTATTTAAAATATATCTGTTGGACCTTTCATTATTCACTAATTTAAGTAAACTTTCAAAATGCATTCATTTACATATATTTAATTTTGTATTAATGACACAATTTTGAATTAATAACAAAGCAAAATAAAATAGGAGTGTAATTAAGAAATATTTGTTTGATTGGCATTTTTGTTATTTTATTTGCTTTTCATTATTAAGCAATTCAAGGAAATTGTCAAATTGCATGCATATAATATTTAATTTGGTATTAATGACGCATTTTTCATAACAAAATACAATAAAATAAAATAGGAGTGTAATTAAGAAATATTTGTTTGATTGAGTTTTTTGTTATTTTATTTGCCTTTCATTATTAAGCAATTCAAGTAAATTGACAAAAAACGTACATTTATGTGTAATATTTAATTCAGGATTAATGACGAATTTTTCATAAAGCAAACCAAAATTAATAAAGTAATTAAAACATCTGTTTAACTAGGATTTTATTTTAATCGTCTTTCATTATTCAGTAATTCAAGTAAATTGTCAAAAAGCATGCATTTATTTATGACATATACATTTATATATAACAACGCATACATTTACATATAACATTTAATTTAGTATATTGATGCATTTTTTATAAACAAAGCAAAATGAAATAAAATAGTGTAATTAAAATATATTTGTTTGACTGGGATTTTGTGAGCTTATTTGCTTTCCATTATTAAGAACATTTTCAAAATGCATACATTTATATCATATTTAATTTAGTATTAATGATGCATTTTTCATAAAGCAAAATCAAATAAAATAACGTATTTAAAATATATCTGTTGGACCTTTCATTATTCACTAATTTAAGTAAACTTTCAAAATGCATTCATTTACATATATTTAATTTTGTATTAATGACACAATTTTGAATTAATAACAAAGCAAAATAAAATAGGAGTGTAATTAAGAAATATTTGTTTGATTGGCATTTTTGTTATTTTATTTGCTTTTCATTATTAAGCAATTCAAGGAAATTGTCAAATTGCATGCATATAATATTTAATTTGGTATTAATGACGCATTTTTCATAACAAAATACAATAAAATAAAATAGGAGTGTAATTAAGAAATATTTGTTTGATTGAGTTTTTTGTTATTTTATTTGCCTTTCATTATTAAGCAATTCAAGGAAATTGTCCCCCCCAAAAAATTGCATACATATAATTTTAATTTGGTATTGATGCATTTTTCATAAATAAATAAAAAAAATTTAATAAAATTAAGTAAAATTAAATAAAATATTTTTTTTTAAATATTTTCTACATTGTACCTGCTTTTGTCCTTTTGAATTAATAACAAAGCAAAATAAAATAGGAGTGTAATTAAGAAATATTTGTTTGATTGGGATTTTTGTTATTTTATTTGCTTTTCATTATTAAGCAATTCAAGGAAACTGTCCCCCCCAAAAAATTGCATACATATAATTTTAATTTGGTATTGATGCATTTTTCATAAATAAAAAAAATAAAATTAAGTAAAATTAAATAAAATAATAAAATTAAATATTTTCTACATTGTACCTGCTTTTGTCCTTTTGAATTAATAACAAAGCAAAATAAAATAGGAGTGTAATTAAGAAATATTTGTTTGATTGGGATTTTTGTTATTTTATTTGCTTTTCATTATTAAGCAATTCAAGGAAATTGTCAAATTGCATACATATACATATAATATTTAATTTGGTATTAATGACGCATTTTTAATAAATCACAAAAATAAAATAAAATATAAAATATTTTCTACATTGTACCTGCTTTTGTCCTGATGTCCCAGTGTGGCCACTAGATGTCAGCGTGGCGCTTTTTTAGGCGACTGTCGCAAAGCTGTAGCCGCAGCAGGAACGACGCCGCCGCACACTTTACGGCATACACGTGCTTCCTGCGCTCTTCTGTGCACTTCACCGCTCCGCGTCGGATCCAGAGACGATCTTTGAGTAAATCTGAGTGAAATGATGGCCAAACTGAGCAAAGAGAGCAAGCAGCGGCTGCAGCAGGTGTTCCAGTGCGGCCAGTTCATCATCCGCTGGGGCTTCATCCCCACCGTGCTGTACCTGGGTCAGTGAGCCACACTCAAACCCGTTTACATCGTTATCATCAGTGATCTGTCTTCATGCCAGGCCTGTGATGGGGCTTTTGAAACATATTTAGCGTTTGATAAGTCAAACATCACTATTAGTGATCGTACTTAAGAGTTAGTGAGTCAAACGAGAGGCTAGCCCTAAGTATATGTGTAAATAAATGAGTATATATACATACACATAAAAATATTTAGCAGCACAAGTGTTTTCAACATTGATAATAATCAGAAATGTTTCTTGAGCAGCAAATCAGCATATTAGAATGATTTCTGAAGGACACTGAAGACTGGAGTAATGATGCTGAAAATTCAGCTTTGATCACAGAAATAAATTACATTTTAACAGATATTCACAATGAAAACAGCTATTTTAAATTGTAATAATATTTAGCAATTTTTACTGTATTTTGGATCAAATAAATGCAGACAAACGCATGTAAATCCAGAGAACAGTGTGGGCAATGGCTGATTTAATGTAAACATTATATATAAGTAAACATTGAAATGTTTGCAAATTAAATGCTTATTTTTACAGTATTTATGCAAATTCACAGAAGCATGTGAAAAGAGATCATGTGCATTTTACATTGACAAAGCAGATGGTAAATTCGAGAGTGATCAAAATTATTGACCTGCAAGACATTTTGCTTCCGAGAACAATTTAACGAAAACATTTCGACGAAGGCATCAGAAAAATATTACAGGAAGTTACACATTCGAGCGATTCTGAGATCGTAAAGTTGATGAAAAATGGAAAAAAATTAAAATATGAGAAATAAAATCAGAATTGCGTGATATAAACGTGAGTTTTTTTCTTTTCTTGCAATTGCAAGTTACCACACAAATGTGACTTTTCTCCGAATTTGTATCTTGCAATTCTGACATTATTTCTCAAAATCTAACGTTATTTCTCAAAAAAGGTTTATATCTCACAATTCTGATTTTGTAGCATGCAATTGCGAGTCAAGATCAAATTCTGCGTTTGCGATTGCGAGTTTGCATTTCTCAATTCTGACTTTTCTGACTTTTATTTGTGAGATGTAAACTTGCAATTGCTAGAAAAGTCAGAATTACGAGAAATAAAGTCAGAATTGTGAGAGATAAACTAACGTTGAGTTTTTCGCAGAATTGCGAGTTTATAGCGTTATTGTGACTTTTTTCTCGCAATTCTGACTTCTCAGAATGGCAAATGTATATCTCGCAATTCTGACTTTATTTCTCAGTGTTAGTCGAAATTGCAAGAAAGTCGAGTTCGTATCTCGCAATTCTGACTTTATTTCTCAGAATTGCGAGTTTAGGCCTACACTAGTCAACATTTGAAGTGGATCAAAATCTTTCATTAAAGTCGTCCTAAACCCTAAAACCAAATGCGTTCTTGTCTTAGGACAACTTTGACGAACTTTTTTGATCCACTTCAAATGTTCAAATGTATTTCACACAATTCTGACTTTGTAACTTGCAATTGTGAGAAAAAAAAAGTCAGAATTCCGAAATAAAAAATCGCAACTAGCATTTACTTTTTTTTTATTCCGTGGCAGAAACGGTACGCTATTGGCATTATATCAGTTAACAGGCAGCTTGATTTCTAGATGAGTGCTCATTTTAATTCATCTCATGTTCTCATCTAATGTGATTAAACTGTGTTATATATTGTCCGTTTTCCGTCTTACTGGTTAGTCACTGGTAATGTCATCGGTCATTGAGCAGTATTTCACGTCACTGCAGGATGAAGGGCTTCTGGGGCGCGTGTGTTTGGGATTCTGCATCATTTCTAATGGTAATGTTGAGTTTAATGGTGTTTGTTGCATGTGCGCGGTCGTTAGGCGTCTGCACGCATCACTTCCTGCCGCTGTGACGCTCCGTCCTCATTATTACGGCTGTAGTTCGTGCTCTTCTTTGGGGTCAGAGTTTGTGCTCCTGCAGCGTCATCAGTGTTAAATGAATGAGGAAATGTTCATGAGGTTTCAGGATCCACATGAATTTGCCTGCCTCTGTATTTTTGGCATGATGGGAAACGTTTAGAGACAAATGAGATGCAAAAGGAAGTTGTAGCTTTTTGTTTGTCTGTTACGCAGAAAAGCCCCATGAGTATATAATACAAATACAACATCTATTGAGAATGTTATAATTATAAATATGAACATGAATATATATGAACATATAATATATATATGAATTTAATAAATTTAAATCTAAAAAATTCATGGTAAATGACTTAAACTATTTCATAGATGAAATATAATGTAAATATTCTGTGATATACAGCTATTATAAGATTATATGAATATAATGTATATACATATATAAATATATATAAATGTGGAACATAATTATTCTATATGATAATTAAAAAAATTTAATTGGACCAAGAACCAACAATTAAGCCAGCCTGAGCTCTCTCTTTTTCACATATGATCATTTCAGCTAAAATCAATATTTTATATCCATACACTGCATTTGTTTAGCTAAAGAAATAGATTCAGGATAAGACTGTTTTGACCTCACAGTCGAGAGAGTCCAGCATGTGTGTAATATTAGAATATGAAAAGCAGAAGAGGGCTGAGGAGAGTGTGTGCATCTGTCCTTCCTCACAGCTCGCTCCGAGTGTGTTGCTCAATCAATAAAGTGGAGATGAATCAGCTCTGACGTCTGGATTCTTCGAGATCTCGCTCGGATGAGGCTTTTGTTGTGTTCGTCAGTCAGTCAGTATTGGATGAAAACAGGAAGGCTTGCAACACAGGACTTTTTGAGTCTGGACTCAGTTTCATGATGCCAGTCGAACCCATTGACTGAAGAAACTCAAGTTCCTGTTAGGCCTGGCGCAATAATCAATATATCGACTTATCGCGCAATATATATGACCTCAATCATTTTTGGTGACGCAATATATCGCCCATTATATTTACTTAAAAATTAATGTCACCATGTTTTGTACATTCCACTTGCGCCTGTGTCTTTTGCAGCTTCTCGTACATAACGTGGTGTAGGTAGGAGGTGCT
>NW_015642517.1:596288-599781 GCF_001515625.1 Sinocyclocheilus rhinocerous
AGTATGTTATAGCATAAAGATATGACAAAGATTTTTGGTACACATTATCTTTAAGGTGTCTAGTATTAATATATGAATTCACATATATTCAGTTTTGTTGAGTGTGGTCATAGAATGAGTAAACATGTTGATGGTCACAATAGTGACCGGTGGGATAACTGAACTTAGGTTTACAATATAAATCCAGTTGCAGTTGCTAGTGAAAATTACACTAAAATGTTGCAATGACAAAATATTGCACTAAAACACATCATTTGGATATTTTCATGTCTGGGAAAAATGTGGGATTAAACTGGTTAATTTCCATGATCTAAATATTCTTAAAAATTAAAAGTTTGTTGTCATTTGGAAGCGTGTATGCCCTTCTTGCATTATTATGCTGTTACATTATGATTATATATTCAGTGGCATGAAACGGTCTTTAAAATGACAATAATATCACATCGCAATTATTTCTGGGGCAATATATCGCACAACAAAAAGTTGTTATTGTGACAGGCCTAGTTCCTGTGAATGAAGCATCCAGGCTTGCTAAAGAGAGTGAGAGCGCTTTCATCCGCAGACGCTGATTCAATATATGACAACAGGCATCAGTCATCCTGTATATTAGTCTGTATTACGGCATTTAGTAATGTTAGATAAACCCTCAGATGAGTCTATTGCAGACACAGGATTTGGCCTCATCTGATTGGCTGATAAAGAGTCAACTGTCTGTTTTCTGGTTTTGCTAAATAATTTTTCATTTGTTTTCTGTAATTTTGCGTCTCATTTGTCATTATCAAGGTATATGATATACTTTTCAGCATTATATTGAACCGTCACCTGCATGCTCTGTAGTTTAGTGAAGCTCACAAAAGCTGCCAAGAACACACAAAATATTACCCTTGAAATAAAGTGCATTAAGAAAAGCAACACTTTTTTTTTGCATTGACATGATTAATGACAATTAAACACATTTTCTCCCAAATTGTCAATGCAAAATTGTTTGTACTGTAATGCAAAAACAACAGCAAAACACAATGACATTAAACTGTAATGATTCATTAGTTTTTCTTGTTTTGCTCTTATGCTGATTTAAATGAGAAAATGTAGTATTACAGTAACGAGGAAAACTATTGAGAATTAAGAGACTTACAAAAACCACAAAAGAACTGCTTTAATTTTCTTTGTAGATATAATTTAGATTTACTAAATAAAATAGAAATCTAAAATATATTTAGAATTGCTAAATAAAATATATAAATTGAAGTAGTTATTAAATGCGTGTGTTCTGTGTATATTTATTATGTCTATATAAATACACACACATGCATGTATATATTTAAGAAAATATGTACATGTATATACATTTATATTCTTATATTTTATATATATAAATATATTTAATATATAAACTTCATATTTTTCTTAAATATATACATGCATGTGTTTGTATTTACATTTACATAATAAATATACAGTATGTAACTTATATTTTGGATGCGATTAATCGTTTGACAGCACTAATATATATATCTATATGTATATAGTTATTAAATCAAATTGTATAATTATATAGTTTTTATGCATTTCAAAATCACATTTTAATTATATAATTTTATGTAAAATTGTATAAAATGTATTTTTATATTGAACTAGTTATTATATAACTATGTAGTAATTTATTATTTTTACATTTTAAAATTGTAATTTAAGTGTGTATTTTATGTGTGTGTGTGTACACACACACATATATAAAATACACACATGACAATTTTAAAATGCAAAAATGCACACACACACACTAAATTATATGTATAGTTATTGATTAATGTATAATAAAAAAAAAAATTAATAACATTTTTATTTTTGTGTTCATTTTTATTGAAATGTGACCTGCAGCAGTTCATGACATTCCCAGTTCATGTTTCTGAATCTTCCAGGAATCAACAGAAACGTATGTTTTTTAATGTATTTATTTCTCTCTCAGGATTCAAGCGGGGAGCCGATCCGGGGATGCCTGAACCCACAGTCCTCAGGTGAGTTTGGTGAAGATCACAGTGTTTTAGCACAGAAAGCTGCTGGAGATGAGCATGGGATGATCTGTTTTGTCTGTCAGTTTGCTTTGGGGATGAAGACGCTCCTGACGGAAACTACAGACTCCATAAAGACTCGTCGCTCGCTCGGATCTCAACTCAGTGCTGGGATGTAAATACTTCACTGTCAACGCTTTTGTGTTATTTTAAGACTTTTGCTTCCTCTTTCTGAAACATTGCATTGAGAAAAAAACACAAAATGTTTTCTTTGTTTTTTTTTTATTGAATCTACGAAGATCATTGTAAGCAATCAGCATGTTCTCACGTTCTGTTTTAAACAAGTTCATAAATACATTCATCGGCACTGATTTTCAGTGTCGTGCAAATGAGAAGTAAATAGAAAACACTGGCATATAAATATTGCATTTATAAATATCAATGTTGCACAACATTCAATAAGTTAAAAGTACAGACTCATAAATATTAAATTATTCTGCCCTGAATGAAATATCTGCGATGGTCAATAAATAAAAATAATAGTTGAATAAACTAGTTCTTGTCGGAGCTCCAGTCTGCGGGTCTCTTCGTGTCTTTTGCTCGGTGTGCAGCTTTGCGTTTGCTCATGTAATGTACAGCTCTGCACGTGTCGATCATCACGCTGGTGAAGTTGAACAGGATCGAATGCGTCGTGGTCTTGCGCATCCACGCGGATCTGACCGATAGAGGAGCTCTGGAGATCTGGTCCACCCCTCCGTCTGCTATCTGCAGCTGCAGGAGCAAACAAACACCAGATGTGCTCATATGTGACACTGCTCATGAACAGCTGATAATGAGCTCCGATCGGCAGCTTTTGTTGCTCTGAAATGCTGAGAAGGCTTTATTTGGCCTGTTTGATGGCAGTCTATCACTAGTCGTTAAGCCTGGGTTTCCATGACTGGGATACTCCATAATCTACATGTTTTTTTTTTAGGTAATAGGTAACCATCTATTTATCAGTGAATGAATGAGCTTTGTTTTGACTAAGCTTCAACATGCAAAAAAAAAAAAAAGTGGTTAAAATAAAGTCTCATTCGTTAATGCAATAGCTAACATCAAAATATCAAAAATACAATAATGTATAAGTCATCTAATAATAATAATAATGTAATTTAATAATATAAATATATAATATATGTGACCCTGGAGCACAAAACCAGTCATAAGGGTAAATTTTTCGAAATTGAGATTTATACATCATCTGAAAGCTGAATAAATAAGCTTTCCATTGATGTATGGTTTGTTATGATAGGACAATATTTGGCTGAGATACAACTATTTGAAAATCTGGAATCTGAGGGTGCAAAAAAATCTAAATATTGAGAAAATCATCTTTAAAGTTGTCCAAATGAAGTTCTTAGCAAAACATATTACTAATCAAAAATTAAGTTTTGATATATTTACGGTAGGAAATTTACAAAATATCTTAATGGAACATGATC
>NW_015642517.1:599814-605326 GCF_001515625.1 Sinocyclocheilus rhinocerous
TGGTTTGTTATGATAGGACGAGATACAACTATTTGAAAATCTGGGAATCTGAGGGTGCAAAAAAATTTAAATATTGAGAAAATCATCTTTAAAGTTGTCCAAATGAAGTTCTTAGCACTGCATATTACTAATCAAACATTAAGTTTTAATATATTTACGATAGGAAATGTACAAAATATCTTCATGGAACATGATCTTAATATCCTAATGATTTTTGGCATAAAAGAAAAATCAATAATTTTGACCCATACAATGTATTGTTGGCTATTGCTACAAATATACCCCAGCGACTTGAGACTGCTTTTGTGCTCCAGGGTCACATATGAAATATAAAATTACTAATAATTATATAATTTAATAATAGAAAATGTATAACAATGAAAAATATAATTATTAATTAGTATTACACCGTATTAGTCTTTGTTAATGTTGTTACAAAAAACAAAGTTATTCGTTTGTATTAGTTCATAATGCAATAGAAAATATTAACATACAAATTTCGATTTAAATATATATTAATAAATGCTGCTAATTTGTAAATTAACACAATCTTTAGTTATTGTAAAACATTGCCTAAAATTTTAATGTTTATGTTCTTAAAAGAAATGCATTAAACTGCAACTTATTTAAAGATGACTGTATTTGTTGTTTTATAAATATATATATATATATATATATATGTTGTTTTAATGTTTTATAAAAATGTAATCAATATAATCATAATTTAATCTTTTTTATTTTTATTAGTTATTTTCATAATATGTTTTATATTAATATAGCTACTTATATCTTTTTTTTATTTTAATATTTTAACTCTAAACTGTTAGCAGATATTTTAATGTTAATTACCGCAACTCCGAATAAATCAGATAGGCAGGTGCATATAAATAAACAAAGAAAAGCAAATAATCTGTCAAAAAATGCAATGTTTGTGCTCTTAAACCTACGCTTTTATCAGTCAATTTACAGATTGTTGGCTTTGTGAGGTCAGCTGGAGCGCCGTGGAGCCGTTGAGGTGTGTTTACCTGGCTGTTAATGGCCTCCAGCAGGCGCTTGGTCCCGCGTTTGATGTCCTTCACCAGGCTGGAGGTCAGGTTTTCATTCTCGATCAAGCTCCAGTTCTCTTCATACCAGCTCAGGATGCTGTAAATGCGGCTCAGACACAGATCCTGAAACATTCGTGAGGTATGAGCGTTTAGCAACACTTCAGTATTTGACGAAATCAAATGAAAACGTTCATCGCATCATGTGCTGGATAAAAGATCTTGTTCAGCGCTAAACTGCGTTACGTTTGTGTAACAACCCGATATCAAACGTACAGTATCTTATTTTATGAGATGAAGGGTTTGTATGAATTGGTTCGATGTGATTCGTAAGGAACTGTCGTTAGCGGGGCGTCAGCATGAAAAAATACTATAGTGTTTTTGAACCATACTATAGTAAAGTACTTGTGGTAATTCTGTAGTTGCTGTGGTAACATAACTAGGGCTGTCAAAAAAAATTCGAATTTCGAATATTCGTCGAATTTCAAATAAAAATCCACATTCGAATGCAAAAACGTTGCATTCTAATTTTAGGTGTGCGTCAGGATGCTTTATCAGTGGCGCACGAGACGCGATGACGATGTAAGTTTCGTTGCATTTTAATGCTTTTCATAGCTTATCCAGTTGACGCTATTCAATGCGGCGCTGCTGCTGCGTTGTTAATTACAAATATTGCGGGAAAATAGAACATCAATGCGGAGATGTTGTTGTTTACATCAAAACCGAAACCAAGCCGTTCACACAGAACGCATATTTATCGCATTTTCTAGAGGGACATCTATCAGCGTTGCACTCGCGTCTCGCACAAAAGAGCCGCATGTTTAGAAAGCCATGTAAAATTAATGCAAGTTATGTAAAATGAATGCAACTCGTGTTTTTAAATGAAAAATGTACTCTGTGTGATTGGCTTTCGGCCCTTTGTATTAAACTATGCATACATGCATGATGCTGTTTTGTTTCTAATTGTTTAAGCAACTTAATTATAATTGGTTTATAAACATGTACTCTTTTTTCACAGATAGTCATGTTATCTTATGCTTTGAATTAACGTGCATTAGTAATATTTTGCTCGATGCGCCCTCTTGTGGCCTCAGGAGAGAAGCCAAAAGCTTTTTTTCTCCCTAACTGAAATTATGCCTTTTAAATTCGAATATAATTCGAATTTTGATAATATTTAAGTAAAAAATTTGAATTTAGTATTTTTTTGCCATTTTGAAAGCCCTAATAACAACTATAGTAATATAAACAAATTACTGTACTAAGTTTTAGGGTATATTATACTACAATACAGTTTACTGTAGTAAAAACTAAAGTATACCACAGAATTTATTGCAGTTTATCAGTTCTCTAGTTAATACTACAGTATGCTGTAGCGTTCATTACACACTTTACTATAGTATGGTTCAAAAACACTATAGTATTTACTATAAATTAGTTTGTGGGCAGATCGTACGAATGAGATTGTACACATTCATACAAATAAACAGTTTTATTTTGTGGTTTATTAACGTAAAGCTGCTTTGAATCAATCTATATTGTATTAAGCGCGATATAAATGAAAACGATTCGACAAATTAGCCACCAATTTGCCAAAACTTAAAATAGTTATGAATTGGCATGAAAGCGTGTCGAAGGCTAATGACTTTTTTTCTTTTTTCTTTTTTTTTTTTGGAGGGAAAGTTAAAGTATTCGCTAATACAGCAGGTTAACTTAGAATAGCACTAAATCGATTGTTTATGGATTAAAATTGATTGTTAATGACCTAATAAAGCTTCTCAAATCATGAAAATCTATTCTGGAAAAGATGTATTTCACTACTTATTTACAAATATAAACGTTTTGGAAAAACTCTTTTCTATTAAAATGCTTTGCTTGATTGTATAATAATAAAAAAAAAAAAATTACAAATGCAGTAAAGTTTGCATAGAGTAGCAGCCAAACATTTGGACACATCTACTCATTTATTTTAATAATGCAGTTATGTTTATTATTATTATTACATTTATTATATTGATTGATCGATTGATTATTACAGTAATAATAATAGTTATCTGAACTATGATGAGTATGGAAATTATATAGTGACTAAAAAAGACATTCTGGCAAATGTGAATTTTCAATCTTACTCAAAATTCAGAAAAATGTTTTTACAGTATTAAAGAAAAATAATTAAATAACACCCTAAGTTCTCATTTGTTAATGCATTAGTTAACATGAACTAAACATTTTCAAAATATAGTAATATAAATAAAAAACACAAAAATAAACTAATAATAGAATGTAATAATAGAAATATGAAAAATATATAAAATATAATGAAATAATAATGTAATTTAACATAAATATAAATAACAATAAAATATAGTTTATAATGTATTTTTACATCATTAACCTTTGTTGATGTTTATAAAATGTTAACAAAAAAAAATTTGTTTGTAAATTTTCAAAATATAATAATATAAATAAAAAACATATAAATAAAATAAACTAATAATATAATGTAGTAATAGAAATATCAAAAATATAAAAATATATGATAAAATAGAAATAATGTAATTTAACATAAATTTAAAATATATAAATAACAATAAAAATATAGTTTATAATGTATTTTTACATCATTAACCTTGGTTGATTATAAAATGTTAACAATTTTTTTTTGTAAATTTTCAAAATATGATCATGTAAATAAAATAAACTAATAATATAATGTAATAATAGAAATATAAAAAAAAATATGATAAAATATAAATAATGTATTAATAATGTAATTTAACATAAATATAAAATATATAAATAACAAAACAATATAGTTTATAATGTATTTTTACATCATTAACCTTGGTTGATGTTTATAAAATGTTAACACACAAATTTAGTTTGTTCATGTTAAGTTCATAATGCATTAGAAAATGTTCAAAAGTATTTACAGGGACAATAAAAATGTTTCAAAATTTGAATAAACTAGTTTAAAATCAGCTTGGGGCACAGAGGCATTCTTTTAATTGAACACAGAGCCATGAATCAACCCTAAGCGCAGTCATTTGAGAGGAAGCGTGTTCTTACTGCGCTGAAGTTTCTGGACAGACAGCCATCGGAGGGTGTGAGGAGAGGAGTTGTGATCCTCACGCCTTCATACGCCGTCATGTTCACCGTCTCTCTGAAGTCCCTCTCAAACTGCAGACGGAGGAGCTCAAAGTTAGTTTGAGTAACACGAAGCATCTTTGCATTGGTGTGTGTTGAGACGCACCTGCTGGTCTCGCAGCGTCTTGACGTCTCTGTGCAGATCTCTGGCCATCAGATGCCACTTCTGCCGCTCGCTCAGAGGACTCTTTCCCTCCACGTCCTGAACCTCGTCCCCAGATGTTTCGGAGAGTTCGGCCAGACCGCTGTACGCAGGCACCGCATGCACCAGACTGAGGAACGCTGCCAGTACAGCAGACAGGAAGAGCGCTGCGTCTGCAGAGAAAGTGAGAGAGAGAGAGAGAGAAAGTGAAGAGCTGCGTCTGCTCACGAGATCCGTCCGATCGCTCAAACGCTGCACTCACTCTGAGCTGACGGCATCCTGATTGCGCAAGCTTGTGTGTGATGTCTTCAAGAAACCTCGGGAGACTTCTGAACCGCGCTTCTCAAGTGGTTTTATACACACACTTGAGGAGTTTCCACATCTCTCAACCCGCCTTTCAAACATTTTTCATCATTTAGGAAAACCGCCCTGATTCTGATTTTCATAAGAGAATTTTTCTTTACTTTTCCCCCTCAAAACTCAGGATGCCACAAGTTGATTTAGGTTTTGGTACTCTTATTGTTTGACTGATTTAATTTATTTTTCTGAAAGTTTACACACACACACACACACACACACACACACATATATATATATATATATATATATATGGGTCAAAGACGAAAAAGGGTTTAAGCGTAAAACAATAAGTGTAATACTGCTTTAAATTGTTGTTGTTTTCCCCCCAAAAAATTTCTGTTTAATTTAATTGCACCAAAAAAAAAAAAATTCATACATTTTTCCCTGATTTACAGAAGAGAGCCACTAAAATGCCATTCAGTGAAACAATCTTGTCAGGCATATTTACAACCAAAATCAATATATGACATATTAAAAGACTAATTACTTTCACCCCAAATACTAATTAGTTGTAATTTTACATTTTTAAAATGTGCCACTATCCTAGGTTTTGCCCATTTGTCAGTAAGAATTTTTTACTCATTTAAAACACAATGAAATTTAATATGCTCCCTTATTCTTTTATATATTTTAATATTTACACGTCAGAATAAGCATGTTGTTTGAATATTTACATAAATATTGTGCTACACTGAATGACAATGTAACATTATTTCAACCAAATTTTGACATTTTATTCTCCAAAAACTTATTTGAAACCTTAAAAGTAGGCACTTCGCTTACATTTAATGTGCTTTCTATGGACATAAAATCACTTTTGTAC
>NW_015642518.1:0-202 GCF_001515625.1 Sinocyclocheilus rhinocerous
TGGCTGGTGCTCACCTATTATCGTCCCTGTTTTGATTTCCGCGAATCAGTTCGATCAAACGCACACAACCTGATTAATATTCATGAATCCAGTAGCTCATTAATCCTTAGTGCGTTTTTATATTGTTCTTATTAGTAGAATTCGTATAATAATAATAATATCTTATGAGTATTATTGTTCGTTTTCTTTTTTTTTTACAGGA
>NW_015642518.1:242-531 GCF_001515625.1 Sinocyclocheilus rhinocerous
ACACACACGCACACACGCGCACACACACACACAGGCATTTACAGCAAATATTAAAATTCGACCTCTCAAATTTGACAGTGTTACATGTCCACTATGAAGAAATTACCAACCTTAACTTCGCTGTCTTGTTTCACAACTGTAGTAACTGTATTCGGTAGACAAAATCTAAAACTTGTGGCATTGCATAGTGTTCCGCACCACAAATGACAGGACTTCAAAACAAGACTTCAATTTACACTGAACGAAATTATAAATGCAACACTTGTTTTTGCCCCCATTTTTCATGAGC
>NW_015642519.1:0-252 GCF_001515625.1 Sinocyclocheilus rhinocerous
GGGTAGTTACTTCAGAAACATAAAGAATATGCTGTAACTTTTCCGTTTTTAAACTGATAAATCACAGGACAACGTTGACTAAATTTTCTTCATTCCTGAATGTATGCGCGCGATCTGTACGTTATGTGCGAGCTTGTGTGTTCTGTCCGTGTGCAGCAATGTAGCAGCACATTAGTTTCGAGCGGAGATTAACAAACTGTACAAATTACAACATGCTTTCACCTCCCGCACTCGTCCATCGCCATTTTAACC
>NW_015642519.1:705-855 GCF_001515625.1 Sinocyclocheilus rhinocerous
ATATTAATGACCTCATTAATAGCATTACTATCAGTAAAGCAGATAGCCATAATGCAACGTTTCTCCCCCATTTAAAACCGTTAGGCTATTGAAAACGCTTAAGGGAGGACGAAGACGGTATAGGCTAAAACCAAAATATGGTACACAGTT
>NW_015642520.1:0-369 GCF_001515625.1 Sinocyclocheilus rhinocerous
AAAACAGAATACAGAAATACAGTAAAATTTTACACAAATATTTTAGTTGCATGTTTAGGCAACATATTGATCATTTCATTATATATCATTAATTTTCCTTTAGCAAAATGGCAATGGATGAACTTGCATTTAGTGTTGGGAAATAATTATTCCTCCTGATCATAATGGTTTTCTTTGTCTTGCTTGTCTATGTCCCTATTATAGTCGGCTTATTCCATGTCTCTTATAATTTATTTATCAACTTATAAACATTAGTTGCCAAACAATTTTTTGCCAATTGACTAATTGTTTTGGCTGTACTTATACTGTAGGTATAAACTACTGAGTAGTTTTATTTATACCAAAATGTTATATTTTATAAGCTCTTCA
>NW_015642520.1:510-2422 GCF_001515625.1 Sinocyclocheilus rhinocerous
AAGTACCTCAAATCTGTACTTTAGTACAGTAGATGACTTAGCCTTACAATAATGCACTTAATTTCCACCACTGACTGGTTGTAGAGGCATGCATGCATTCATTTCTATGTATGTGAAAAAAAAGACACTACATTTTGGTAATATTTATAAGGTGATGAAAAGCAGATTTTATTACACACTTTAGATTCAGGGTTAAGGTCAAGGTTGAAAAGCAGATTTTATTACACACTTTAGATTCAGGGTTACAGTCAAGGTCACTGTCAAGAAAGAAAAAAAAGGTATCACAGTCTTGTGGATTACAGTTCGTCATCAGAAATTTCGAAGTCACTGTCAAAGTCATCAGCTGACGATTTGTTTAAGAAGTTGATGTTCTCTGCTCCAGACAAAACTTGCAGGTAACAGTCTCTTGCTTGCACCCTCATATCTCTGATTTTACGTTGCTTTCTGTGGATGATGCTCTGCAGACCTTTCAAACCCTCTTCACTTAGGCCACATTGCGAATCTTAAAAGAATAATAAAATAACATTAAGCCTCCCTTAACTTTATAAACAGTAATCATTGTGGTGTATGTTTATTAGGGCTGCCCCCTAATAGTAACGCAACAATGTTAGTCTGTCAGAAAAGTCATAGTTGGACTAATTTGGATTGGTTGTGCAGTTGCAGAAAAAAACCCCAAACAAAAACTCCACAGCGCATGGTGACTCTCACTCACAGATATTATGGATGACACGGCTGGTCCCCACAGTTATTAGATAGTAATTACATATGTGGGGCAGGAAATTCAAAATTGGAACATTGAAAGAGTTTCAAGGACAACTCCAAGCAAGATTGCAAACTTTCAGCTACCAATTGGAGAGAGATTTGGGCAAAGTGTAATGGCTTATACACCTACAGCCACTTGTGGTACAATAAAATAAACCCATTTTCCAGGACGATCTTTGGTCAGGGGCAACCCTATGCTTATGTTTGTGCCATATATTACAAATACATACTTTTCAGTGTCTCACTGGCAAACAAGCAGGACAGTTCTCTGAGGGTCTCAGCACAAGTTGAAAGATATTTCCAATGGTTGTCCATCTCTGTAACAAGAATCTTCTGCTCCTCCTGAAGTCTCCTTACTGACATGATGTCGAATGCCTTTCTCTTTGTCCTTAGATCGACAGAGTCTGGAATGCATGAGAAAAACTTTGCCCACTCCTTTACATCATTGACCCAGTCTTCCAATTGGCTCTCGGTCACTGCAAGTTCGACTTTCATGGACTCTAGGTTTCGCAACTGGCTTTGCAGAGCTTTTGTGGTCTGCAATGACAAGCAATCACAGATAGTACAAAAACAAGAACCAAATGTTCAATGCACAGCTTCAAACACTAATAACATACATTACTGAACATCTAAAACAAATTCTACTGATGTCATTACCTTCTGATATCGCCGGGTCAGTGCGGTGGCCAAATTGTTGAACTTTTGCTGATTCCAGCGCATGGCCATGAGAGTCAGCATGTCTGTGCGTCCTGCAAACACAGAAAATATCATGTTACCATATTCCCCCTACTTATTATGTAACGATGCAAGTAGTGCAGTATGTGGTAATTTTACCTGCTTTGGACATGTGTTTTGTGGTCACTGCAATCCCAGAGAGGAAAGCATTGCACTGTTCCACCTCCTCCCCTAGTGTTAAACCAGCCCCATCCTGATATGCCTCACTCCATTTCACCTGATTAGAAAAAATAAAAAATAAATAAATAAAAAAAAATAAAAAATAATAATAATAATAATGCTGAGAAAGTTGACATTCATTTGCAGATGTTCAGTTTTCATAAATCACATAGCAAAGTTCACCTACCTCGCATTTAAAATCATGTGCTTTGGCATGGAATACCGAAAGGAAGGGCTTCATGTTAAGAAGGTGCTG
>NW_015642520.1:2534-3797 GCF_001515625.1 Sinocyclocheilus rhinocerous
AAAAGTGATTTGCCTACTGGCCAACTTTTCTTGTAGGTACAGGGGATAGGCAAAAATTTCCCCCCGTACATATTTAAAGCACAGAGCAGGACTCTGTGCCGACACACTGCAAGCTCCAATCCCTCCTCATCTACCTTGCTGGCAGATCTTTGGGAGGTCTCTCTGGCTGCTGACCACTCCCCTCCACAAACACCTCTTCCACTGACCTATAATATGGAAAATGGTTGATGAAAATAAGACTCTCCTAAACAAACTCTTCAGTAGGAGGTAATTGTAGTCCTATATATAGTCTAATCATCTGCGATTTTACATGTTTGGATGTCTTGTGAATGTAGTCCACAAATCTGGTCACATCTTCATCCTTAGCTATAAAGACGTCTTTAAAGATGGCCTGTTCCTCAGATCTAAAAATAAAAAAAATAAAAAAAATAAAAAAAACAACATGTACAGAACAGATACACAAAAGTTTGATACCTTGTAATCTAATTTTACTTGGTGCACATTAAAGAGATTTTTTTTCTTATTAATATTGTTTCAACAGTGTGACATTATACACAGTTTGGAATACCTAGCTGCATTCTTGAAACGGTAATCTACTGAAACTGCCAGCATAACTGGGGTGCACGCAGGACAGATGAAGGGCTCTTCCTTGCAGATTTTGTCCACCTCATATCGCACAGCCTCCCACTCAAAAAAACTTTTCTGAAAACTGTCTGTGGAGATCTTGCAAGTCTATTAAAATGAAGGAAACCAACAGCTAATAACGTACAACAAATACATTAGCATCAAACAGCTTTTCAACCCACAATACAAAGACATTAACAATACTGTAGGATAAATAAATTCAATACTCACACGACCAAAGCGAACAGTTCGCTGATCCAGCATTCTTAAAAATGCTTGGCAGGACAGTCCTGGTGTTGCCATCTTCATTTCTTCAAATGAAAAAAAGACATCTGTGGCATAAATTGTGGCAAAGTGAAGGGTCGCAGGCCAGTAGTCACTTCGATTTAGGTCGACCACTCCAGCAGCCCAAGTGGCTTGGCATGCCTCACATCTCAACTCAGGCATGCTTAGATCATATCGTCCTAGAAAAATCAAAAACACATCCACTTTAATGTAAACCTTATGTGATTAATCAGGGTTTGGATTCTTTAAACAATTTTTTACACTACTTTGTATACTTTTTAAACATTACTCAAAAGTCATGTGTAGATTTTACTTATGGGAGTAGAGCATGTATAGATTTTTATCTTCACACCC
>NW_015642520.1:5949-20264 GCF_001515625.1 Sinocyclocheilus rhinocerous
AAAAAAGAAACAAGCTGGTTGGCCACTGACAACACACTCAGAACAAACTGCACAGCCTTACCAAGACCAACAATTTAGTGTAGTTTATACTGCTTTACACAAATACTGTATGTAATAAATTTATTTTCATGTCAAAAATCAAATGAGTGGTTGTGGTTTGATTGTTTTCCTGATATATTCTTTGTTTGATACATTCATAAGTGCCTTATCAATGTAGATATTCAATATATCTTGAATGAAAAACTATACGGACCCTTATTAGACTGGTTCCTGATTGATCTTGGCCTTGCATAGACAATGTTTCCATCAATGTCTCTCTTTCTCCAATGCACCCTTGGTTCAGGTGTCTTTACTGGTGCTGTTTCCTCCTCTTCCTGCAGCTCACCAAGCAAGTCATCAAGACTTTGGAGCTCATCATTGAGTTCTTGATGATCAACCAATTTATCCAGCTTCATAAACTGTTCTTGGAGTTCTGAATCACTCATGGTGATGGGCAGAAACACAAACAGACAGAAAGACTCACAACAAAGATGGACAGATACGACAGCTACAGATGTAAACAGAGAGAGATAGAGAGAAAAAAGCGAGCGAGCTACAGAGAGACAAGTACAGGTTAACAAGACGGACGTGGCTCTTAAAAGTGCCCTTGTTTTGTGTGTGTGTGTGTGTGTGTGTGGAGGGGGGTAAAAATAAAGGAGAATGTTGAAAGCTGGCAAATTTGAAGGACCTGATAAGAAAAAAAACAAATATTCAGAATTGGATCGCACCTTACAATGACGTCAGCGCCACTGATTAATTGATATTAATAAGAAATAAAAATAAAAACATCAATCAATCATTTAATCAATCAATAAATAAATAGATAAATATAAATAATAAGTTTGCGTTTTAATCATTGATTAATAGGTTTGCGCTGATTAATCAGTTTAACACATTAATCACAGCACACTAAATATGTTGATCAACATCAACAAGCCTCCTACAAAAATACCAGCATTACCTAGGAAACACTAAAAAGTGCATACTGCTGTTGCTCGCGCCATGGAGCGTTGTTAAAGTCACCGCTGAACCCTGTTTCACAGACGGCACTTTGATATCAGACAGCCAGTGATTTTTTAAAAAAAAAAATCAGTTGGAGAGCTAGGTAAATATGACCTGGGGGGCGCCAATTGACTCGCCCTGCCATAAATCATTTATTGTAGCCTATTCCTTTTTATTACTATTTCTCGTAATCGCTGCGGTATGCTTCCCTAACACGTCCAATTTCAACGCAGCGGGCTCCGGTCAGAAGTCTGTGGGAATCCCTGCACGTTGAAAAATGACGCCAGAGGGGTACCCAGTGCGTTAAAAAATGACGCCAAAGGGATCCTGACCAAGCGTCCATATGTGACGAGTTGGGAGTGAGAACGTGTTGAACCAGGAGGTGACGAGAGGTGAGTGTAGCTCACAGTGACAAGGTTCAGAGGGCTTAGCTTGCAGTGACAGTTCTTAGCTTTCTTGCAGGAATCACGTGGAGCGGTGGAGAAACTGGAACGTCTGAGGAAAGGAAACACACGTAATTAGCAAGAGAGTCAGGCTAGGTTCAAGGTTGTGAACGGTAGACCGGAGAGCCTGTGTGTGGTGAGCACTAATAAAGGGGAGCTTGATGAGCTGCAGCAGGTGCGGGGAATTAGAATGCAGGTGATTGTGATCTTGTGAACGTCGGTGCTGGTGACTGTGTTGACTGAAGTGACTGTGACTCTCTGACATTTACTTGGAATAACAGTTAAAAAACTGATTTTGTATTGTACACAATACAGTTCAAGCCTATTTATTATGCAATGAAAACCATATCTCATCACTTGACAGATATTTCTTTTTTTTTTTAACCAGCCTACTGCTTTTACTTCCATTCCACTTCATAATAATAACAACATTAAAAAAAGCAATGAAGCGTTTAGCTGCTTTGTTTATTCTGTATTATAGAAAAATAGGTACAGTTTTTGATTAGACAGGACTTTGCATTTAACTGCAGCATGAAGTGACTTCCAAGTCTGGCTTTTATCATGTTTCTTGAGAGTTTGGACCTTGAACTGTCAGTTTGATTTGATGTGGATGTGATGTTGCGGTAGATTGATTAAATGTGGAAAATGATTAAATGCCCTTGTAATCAAACAAACTGTAGATCCGGTTTTGCTGTAACACTTACAGCACTGTAATAAGTTAAAATTACATGTGGAACACAATACATTTTTGGTAACACTTTACAATAAGCTGTCACTTGTTAACATTAGTTAATGTATTAACTATCATGAACTAACAATGAACAATACATTTGTTACAGTATTTATTAATCCTTATTAATGTTAATACAGTTATTCATTGCTTGATCATGTTAGTTCACAGTACATTAACTAATGTTAACAAATACAACTTTTGATTTTAATAATGTATTAGTAAATGTTGAAATTAACTAAGATCAATAAATTCTCTAGAAGTATTGTTCATGGTTAGTTCATGTTAACTAATACAGTTAACTACTGTTAACTAATTAACCTTATTGTAAAGTGTTACCCACTTTTCTCACAGTGTGTGTTCAGATAATAACAACTTTACTGGCCAATTGGCTAGGTTTTCCCCTGTGCAGGGCAGAATGCAGACACCCCTCAAATTTTCATAACAGGCATTATCCTGAAAGTGTAGGAAACTTGAAGTGACTGCCAGTCATTTCAGGTGCGAGAACTGATAAGCAGTTTCTCAATTAGTAGAACATAGACTTCAAACCGAGCCACTTGATTTAGTCAATCACGTTTTAGCTTTAGCTACAACCTACAAATTCACACTCCGTCTACCTCATTCAAGTGATTTTGCTGTGATTACATAGATCAGAAGCAAGTGTGTGAGGTTATCTTTGCAACCAGATTCATCGCATGCAAATTACTTGTAAGGCTGCGCTATGTCTATTTTTCTGCACTAAACTTAGCAATAAACGCATTGAAAATAATACACTATACACATGTTTGTTAACATGATCTCAGAGTATGTTTTTATTAAACTTTTCAAGCAGTGAATTATTCACCCACTGCTTTAAAGCAGATGTATTGGTTTGATTCAATGTAAACACACAATGGCAGGAGGCACAAACACTTTAAATTTAGTAGATTTTACTTAAAACAGGTGATTAAATGAAACTTGAGTAAATTAGACTGTTAATTTATTTACAAAATAACAATTTAAAATGTATTAAAATACCTACATGCATATTTACTTTTGAGTTGGAAATATAGGCAAGATATGCCCATGACACACACACACACACACACAAACATGGTTTCCGGGTTAAAGGTATACGGAATGGATTTTTTTTTTTTTGATGATGCATTTGTGCCTTTATTGACAACATAATTTCAGAAAATATATTTTTAATTATTTAATGCATTTAATTATAATACTAGACCTTACCTTGCCTGGACATTAATTAAAACAACTAGTCAACACTAGGGGGTTTCTAATACAGCTGCTACAAGAGTGACTTTCATATCCATCACTCTCTGTTTTTTTTCTCCCACTTTTTGAAAGTCAATAGAAATGCAAGAGGGCTTCTTTTTTTTAGGCAAGCAGAAAGGCAAAAATAATATCTACAGACTCCTGTGTACCTCAAAAGGCATTTATTCTGCTCTTACTTCTGCATTACAAAACTAGAATTGTGAAAAGATGTCCATATGTAATGAAGGGCACATGCAAGGTTGTGGTGCAAGGTTATCATAACCATTCAGAGTGAGCACAAAAAACAGCTGACACATAGATCACCATTTTAAGTTATTTAAAGTGCATTTAGATTTGAATGTGAGCTAAAATTGTGAAGTCTGATTGGGTGAGTTGTTTACTTTCTAATTTTCTTTGCCCATTTCCACCAGTTTGATGTGATTTCTTTTGTTTGCAGATCATAATTTTTTTTTTTTAAGATTTCATTGACAGAGTATCAGCCATTCATAGTGATATGGAGGCACTGCCTACTGTCACATGACTTTTCACCTGCATTTAAGTGTGTAAATATTAATTTCTATCCTGACAATTACTTTCTCATACCATTTTTGAAAAAAGTGCCCCGCATATGCTAGATGCACGCTCTCATTGGATTATTTTTATAAGATGACTTACAAATTTAAAAGTCTTGGAAATAATGTGACAGTTATTATAATAAGGCCATTTGAATTGAACTAAATGGTACAAAGGTGGGGACGGAATTAAGACAGGAGAGATAGAGAAAAAAATGAGAGAGGGGTAGCAGTGACAGATAAAAAAAGACAAGGTCTGATTTACACACTAACGAAAAGACGGAGTTCGCTGGGTGATTGGTGGTGCAATTTTGAACAGGCTCTTGAGGAGAGCAGTCCCAGAGGACTGAAAGCCTCTGGCTATCTGAAGCCTGGCTCCACAACCTTTCTTTCTCCCTTTTACACATATCAGTAACTTAGCCCTAATGTACCTGGCCTGAATTGCCAGCTTGAACTCAACAGAAATTTAAGACATTTAAGAAGTATTAAAATGCTTTTGTAATTGATTTTATAACTTACATCTTGCCTTTATTTCACAAGCATAAAGAATTTGCTTCTTTTTTCTTTTTTTTTACCTTTTTATGAATTGTTCATGTTAAAATGTTTTGTCTGGTAAACCAAAATATGTGCATCATGTAGAAACATCTAAATTAAATGATTTTATTCTATTCAGAAATATTATTTAACATGAATATAAATGAGGTTACCCCAAGAAAAATTCGAATTCGACTGCACTTTTTACAGTATACAAATAATATTATTATACTACTAAAAATGCTAAAAATATTTTAGACACATTTTCTTGCAGTATTATAATATATTAAATAAACAGTGTTAATCTGATAAAATAATTCTGGGATAGCTCTGCGTAAGATTGCACTTGCCATCTGTTCATCGCTGTACTGAGTCCAATGCAGTTTGCTATTTTATTCTCAGACATTTATGTATTTTCCATTTTTAGAAAAACCATTTGCTACACTGAATGAGATTTCTTTCTTCAGTGTTTTAAAGGCACTTTTTAACGTGTTGCTCTGAGAATGCAGTTTTTATGTGATGCAGCAGCAATATCATGCTGTTTCCTGAAGCACTCTGACCCTATGCAGACATTCTGCACATCGCAACCCTTCAGAAACTACAGATGCGTTGTTTGTATCCTCAACAAACACTGCAGAATTCATAGAAAATGGGGCACCAATCAGAAATGTGTCTCAGGACTGGAATTGTTTGACAACTTGATTAAAAAATTCCTTGAGACAATAACATGAGATTTACTTTGCTCAATCATACATAAGCTCTCTGGGAAAAGGTGGTTTGAGGTCTTGTGGTTTGTTTGTTCGTGCACAATGCATTTTGAGTTAAATGAACGGCAAGTTTGTGTGTCTTTACCATTGGGAAAAGAGCGACTGGTCATTACAGTCATTGTCTTCACACACGTAAGGAGGCTTTTCACAAAGCCTGGAGCAGGAATATGGCCGCTTTGTTTCAGAATGATGATTACAATATAAATGAGGATTATTTCAATGTTTGCGTCTTTTTCATACTCACTTGAGAAAAGAATCTCTCCGTCTCGCTCTTTTAATTCTCTGTTGGTCTTAATGATCTGCTGCAGATGCTGTGTGTAGTGGCCTCTTGCAGAGAAACTGACTGAAATGGGGCATGATATTGAATTTCAAATCAAACTCTTCTATTTGCAGCATAAACACAGTGGGTGGTTTGACAATTTGTGCCACTCATCTTTCATTCATAAAGTCACATTCAGTATTAATCACAAAGGTGAAATACTCGTCCACAGCGTGTTGATCTTAATCGATTTCAGAACAGTTCAGGTCAATAAGCCATGACTTAGGCTGTGGGAATGTGTCAGAGACTGTTTCAGCATGACTTCACTGGCTACATAAATACATTATTTAGATTTTTATAGGTCAGGTATTTTTATAGGTATATTGTTTTAGTGACCCTGGATTTCCCCTTTACAACCCCAAGACTCCCTCAGAATGCAACACTTCACCTTTTATTTTTTATAGATTTCCTTTAAGCTCATTCAAATATTGATATGTGACATAAATTTTTCTCAAGAATTGACAAAAGCTGTTTGAAATGTATTGACTTTCCATAAGAATCCTTGATGAGTGTGGCCATCATCATTTGGCAGATTTCTTCACTGTCTCTGTTTTCAGAAGAGTCTCTCACATGAAATTGCTAGTGCAGAATCTGGCTCTTTCTTCTTTTTCTTGATTTGAAACCACATATTCATTTGTAATGAGTGGTTTGGGACTACAGCTGCAGAAATAAATCACATTGCCACCATATTTTTTATTTTATTTTTGTGACATTTATCTGATTTATTTTTATGTTTTGCGAAGGAACGTGACAAGCAAATCACATTTAATGAAAGTATATTAGGATTCTGTCTCTGTCTCTCGCATTATTTCCTTTCTCCGGCCTGCGACCTCTACCTTCATGAGCAATGCCTATTCATGTGGCATTTTAATTTCTCATTATTCACCTGCCTTTTCTTCACTTATATATTTCATCTGCTGTTCCTGCATGTCCGAGAGGTCTGTACATGTGAGCTGGAGATACAAGCTAATTGGAAGCACTACTACAGACTGCAGTGCACTGCTGCACTAATGACAGATCAGAATTTAAATATCATCTTTGTGTCATTAAGATCATAACAGTTAGATTAGAATTGGTGTTTGTTTTGTTGCATCAAAAGCAGGTGTTTGCCAGTTCTTAGGTGGCTTAACTTACAACCTTGGCACAGTTACACACACACACACACGCAAATTTACTTAGCTATGTAAATGTGAACATTCCATAGACATCTACTGTTTTTATATACAGGTTATAAGTACTTTAACCTAACCCTCACTGAAAATTTTCTGCATTTTTTTTTTGTAGCACAAATTAGGGCATTTTCTCAGAAACACTTCTCTCATTCTCAAACACACTGTAAAAAAATGAGTTGTTGAGAAAGGTCGATTATTACAGTTTTTAAAAAATGCTTACACAGTTTTTGAAACTATGGCTCCATTTCTCACTCACAAACTCTACACACAAAACCACAAATCACACACACAACATGCAAAATGTCACATATCTTTCAAAAGCAAACACTTCTTTTAAAACTATTATACTATTTAAGTATTTAAATGAAAAAGACTACTCTTGTGTGTCTTTTGATTGTTCAGAGTGCAGTGGACAGGAGTTTGTCATAGCACTCGCACATACATGCATATGCTCATTTACATGTATATACAGTATGTATACTGATGAATTTTACACAGTTATGCAACTGAACTGAATCAATATTGAACTGATTTGAGTTGAGTTGTATAATGACACTATTGACTTGTTAGAACTGCTTTACAGCAGAATTTGAATTTGATACTACAGTGAAGCTGCTGTGAAACAATCTATATTGTATTAGAAATAAAGTTGACGTTCTGACTTGGCTTGTATGCATATTCAGTGTGTATATATATATATATACAGGTGCATCTCAATAAATTAGAATGTCGTGGAAAAGTTCATTTATTTCAGTAATTCAACTCAAATTGTGAAACTCGTGTATTAAATAAATTCAATGCACACAGACTGAAGTAGTTTAAGTCTTTGTTTGTTTTAATTGTGATGATTTTGGCTCACATTTAACAAAAACCCACCAACTCACTATCTCATATGTGTGTGTGTGTGTGTGTGTGTAGTACTGTACTGTACACTCACACACACACACACACACAGTATATAATCATATTTATATACACTGTAAACAGAAATGCAAGGAGGTGAAGATGATTTCTTTCTCAAAACACTGAGTTTTGATTTCTAAGTGAACAAATTATGTGTTTTCACACATGATCACTGGGTGTAGGTCATCAGTAAATGATCATGGCATTTAAATTACAATGTTTCCCAAATTAAACAAAAGAGCTGTTAGTTTTGAATGATGTGTGTAATGTAGAGAACTGTGTTTAGGGTTTTGCAAAAAGTTTGTTATAGCAAATAGCAAACTGAGTTTAAAGCTTGTTAATGTGCTTGTAGTTTTGCAGACTTGGTCTAAAGATTAGATATATGACTGTTTCAATGAGTGGGCCTCAAGTACCACTTTTAGTGTCTAAGCAATTAAAAAAAAAACTGTAATAATTATAATTATTAAAAATTATACACTACTACTACTAATTAATAGTCCTCAGCAACTGTTTTGTTGCTATTTAATCGAATTTGCTTGGTCATTAAATGATAAATGTGTTATTTAACTAATAAATTCTTATCAAATCAACTAAAGACATTTTGTTCAGAAAATTATCAATTAGTAATTCTAGAAATATGAATTTACAATCTTTTCATTTACATATAGCCTAACTGTCAATTTGGTTTCTGAAGGAGAAAATATCTTTTAAATCAAAGATATCTTGTGCGATAATTTTAAGAAGAGTCCAGAAGAGTCACAGCATGATTAAAGTTAGCAAATAACAAAACAATAATCCTGAAGCAGTAACTGCTAAGTAATTTACTTATGTTGCAATGCATGCTGGGAGCTTTTTACAAATTAGCAATATTCAATATGAAATAGTTTTTTCAGACAGCTCTGTTAGGCTAGTTTGGGAGTCGATGGTTGGTCTGACATATTTCGAAGAAGATTCTATGTAATTCAAAGATTAATTTAGTATCTGTGAAAAGCATTAAGCTGGATAAAATGTAATTGCTTTTATTTACAGTGCACTGTTATGTTACTACACACAGATGTGTGTTCTGACCAGTTGGTAGGGCCATTGTTTTTTTTTAGGGGTCTCTGTTGCTCAGGCCAGATTGAGGTTGCAGTGCGACTCAAAGCCTTTGTTCTGAGAAGATGAAACACTTCCTGAGCCAGGTGACGCTCAGAGCAGCATCTTTTTATCAATATTTTTTTTCTCTCTTTTCAATTTGTTTTGAAGAGCTTTTGAATACTCTCACAAGGCTGAAGAATTTCTGAGTGAAAGCAGGATGACAGTGAAAAGCAAAGCAACAGAAATTGCTTCATCTCTACACAGGTTCACTCTCTCACTCTGTCATATAAAAAATAAGTTGCTGGAAAATTGCTTAAAATTAGGGTCATAGGTATTACCATGAGTCTGATAGCTTCCTTTAGTTCTCTGTATCATGTGAGTGGCCATGTACAACCTTTTCAGTCTGTAATGAAAAAGTCATGTTGTATTATATTTCTGAGTCAAGGAATAAAAGAAACAGCACATCCTCTTAAGATATTTAATTTTTCTTACAAATTTGCAAATGTCTATAATAAAACATGTTTTTGACCGTACTCATAAGAGACAGACAGTGCCCAAAATAAATATTCATCATAGATTGTATGATTCATTGATATGCTGATGTTGTTTGTTCACTTTTAAAATGTAATTTCCAAGCTGCCTATACAGTACATTTAATGATCATATCTTGTTGTTTCCTTGTTTGTTCAAGGATGCTGTGCTGCAGTATTCTATTCATGAATAGACCAGCAAACAATATAAACTTAATATCTCCATGCAATGATTATACAACATGATCAGTTTTACACAACAGGATCTAAGGATGAGATTTCAGCTACCGTCATAATGCCCAAATTCCTGTTTGTGGTATTCTGCATTTTACCATGAGAAACCCTGTGCCTATTCATGACGTAATGCAATCTGGTATGAAGTAGGTTAGAAACAGGGAGGAGATGAGACATAAATCATTCTACCTCTGGAAGGAATGACCTGGTTGCCTGTTAACAATTACATTCAACCAATATAAAATATCCTATTACATAACCTCAGAATACATCACCTCTAAATGTTGGCCTACTTCATGAAGACAAATGATTAAAATGATATTTATGAGAAAATCCAAAGGTGTTTTGTACACTTTTATGGTCAGAATCAGTAACCTTAACCTGGATATGTCAACTCGGAAAAGTCATATTTCACAAATTTTAGATATATGAATATAATATCTAATGATTTGTGTGTGATCTTTAACCTAGAGTGCATTCAGAGGATTAGTCATTTGACTGAAATAATGTTTCTTGTGGTTTCTAAGGCTTGACATTAGTTTTGTAGATAAATATGAATTATATGGACTGGAGAGTGAAGGAAAAGCAGACAAGAAGTGTCTCACGTGGATCCCAATTCAATAGGCTGCTATTAAAAGCGTCCCAGGTGGCACCTCATGAGAGAATGCCAATAGTGTGCAGAGCTGTGATCCAAGGAAGGTTGACTACTTTGACAAATCTAGAGTATATAATTTTTTGTGTAACAAGCCATGGACAGAAAGGTGCAAAGATCATGTGCTTATCCTGTCTGCGAGGATTATAGCTACATCATCTGCAAAAGTGGCCAGCAAATTGACATTTCTCACATTAAAACACATATAATATATAGGCCGAAATTAACATACGAATACTTATACTGAATTTAATATTTTACTGTACATGTACATGGGCAAGTGAACAAATGATTTTAAAAAAATGATTAAATAAATTAATATATTTAATTATGCTTAAAATGACGATAAAAATTGAATGCATTTTGTTTTAAGAAAACCACTTCAGGTCAATAAGTGTCATGTGGCCCACTTTATGCATTCCTGTCAGTTTTGAGTTTATTATTCCTCCAGCGTCGATCAAAGAGTGAACAAATTCGCTTTAAAAATCTTTTGTGTGCTTACTGTGACATTCAGATGGATAATTTGTAGGGCTCTTTGGCGCAAATCCTCGTTTTACGTTTGTAAAAAAACGTGTTATAAGTCGAAGTGTTATGAAGTGAAAACAGTATTTATGCTTTGCCGATGTAACGATTAATACTGTAAGCGCTCGAGCGGCGTACTGTTGCCATGGATACCACCTTAGCGAACTGTCCGCAAACGTCTTTTTTCTTTTTTTTTTTTTGTGGGAGGCAAAAATGCGATAGGCCTACTTTTTGGTTACTGAAAAGTAGTTTGATTTCCTTTCTGATATGTAGAATTAAACCTGTTCCGCGTACTTTGTAATACCACTAATAATTAGTTTTGGCTTCATTTGAGGAGGTAATAGCCTTGGTTAAAAAAAAAACCCCAACCCCACTGAGTCATTCATTAATAATTTGGCCTGGGATTCCCTCGCACCCCATGAGTCCCGTGGAGGTGAAAGGTGTGATAGTGTCCAGGGAAATCTCCCCGTCGCACTCAAACTGTCCGATGTTGGGTAAGAGCATGTTTTTGTGGTTGCGGGACACGTTCGAGGTAACCGAATCCTTATCGAACGGCAGACTGGGCTCCTCTCTAGGGATCGGCATCTGAACGGCCAGCGGTTGCGCTTCCTTCTGAAGCGTCGTGTCATGGTGATACGACACCAGCTCGTTACTGAAATTCACCGCCTCCACTGTGGTGCTGGGGAAAATTTTATTGCAACCCAAAATCGAGGAGAACGCTTTCCTGAAGTCCGCGTTAAAGGCATAAATAACGGGATTGAGGGAGGAATTGGCCCAGCCGAACCACACGAAGATGGTGAAGGTAGTGTCACTCACGCACTGGCAGAAGGGCACCATGCAGTTGAGCACGAAAAACGGCAGCCAACAGAACACAAAGACCCCCATAATGATCGATAGTGTTTTTAAAACTTTGGTCTCTTTCTTGAAAGTGGTTTTCAGCGAGTTCTCGTTGGAGCAGTCGTTGGACTGGTGGTGGTTTTGCGCGTGCTCCGCTGCCCTCTCCAAAGAGGAGATCCTGCGGATCTGTGTTTGCGCAATACGGAATATCCTCGTGTACGTGGCGATCATGATGATCACGGGGATGTAGAAACTTATCAGCGAAGACGAGATGGCATACGTCCGGTTCAGGTTGGCTTTGCAGTTGTCGCTGTAGTCGGTGCCGTTACCCGCTGCGCCCTCCTCATCTTCCTCAGCCATGTGCCAGTTGAGCTGGACCGGGATAAAAGAGATGAGGATGGACAGGGTCCACGCCACTCCGATCATCATGAAAGCCACCCGGTGGGTCATCTTGCGCTCGTATCGGAACGGGCTCGCTATGGCCCAGTAGCGGTCCACGCTGATGATGCACAGGTTGAGGATGGACGCGGTGGAGCACATGATGTCAAAGGCGATCCAGATGCCGCAAAACCGGCCGAAGAGCCAAGTGCCCGCCACCGCGGATATCGCCTCCCATGGCATCACCAGGACGGCTACGAAGAGATCAGAAACGGCCAGAGAAATGACGAAAAAGTTTGTCACTTTGGAGCGGAGGTGCCTGAATTTGACCACGGCGGCACACACGAGCGTATTCCCTAACAGCGTGGAGACGATGAGAAGGAAGAGCACGAAACCCAGCAGAGCGCGCACGCTGTTCTGCCCGTCTCCATCCTCTCGCTCCTGCGCTCCGTGCGCGCGGTCCTGCGTGTGGTTTGTACCGTTTTCCATCTCTAAAAACATATTCGTTTGTATCGCATCTGACCAAATCGCTTCATAATGGACAGCTACCTTGTTTTAGGATACGCTTTATGAGTGACCGGTGCGATATCCAGCTCTGTCCCATGTTGGCAAGTTGGGAAAACTGCGTCCGTTCCCGGTGCTGAGCGCGTGGAATGACCCACATTCATGCGCTGGTGCGTCTCGCTCGAGAAGTTCTCGCTTTGTGATTGGTTTATGTCCACACCGCTGAGTCCGTGTGATCCACACCAGCATTCATTCCTTCCGAATGACTAACTATAGTTGCCAGTTAACCTGAAATCTAATTTCACCAAGTCTGCAGAAATTACACACAGAAAGCAGTCTACAATAACATTTTACAAACGATAAGTAACATAGCACATTTGGACAAATGGTAACAACTGACAGTGCAAACAGATATTGCAACAACAACAACAATATATGTAACAATTACACATTTAATAATTAAATATAATAATTTATGTTCAAGTTGCAAAGTTCTGCATGTCGTTGATTCCTAATGACCACAGAAGGATTCAGTAACATTAAGAATTCAACGACATTTTTAATGAAATTAATCTATGACAAGTCAGTTGTTGAAGTGAAGTTAAAAGGCATGACTGACTGATTGATTGACTGACAGATTGATTGATTGATTTGTTTTATGTTATTGTTGTTTTATGTTTGCCTAAAGATACAAATAATGCACCTTTAAATCGTCATTTAATATTTTTATTTTAGGAAAATATGTTAAATTATGACGTTATGAAATGTACCATTTTATGTTAACTCCCCAAATAATTTTTACATATAACTTATAGTGCAACATGATTGGCAGTAGTGCAGTTAAGACTTTATAGGTCTTGTTTAAAGAAGTTTAAAAGTCTGAAAAGCTGCACTATTCTGTCATAGAGATACATAGTGTTTGTGAATGGCAGCTGCATACGTGTCAAGCTGCATTTTCTTCTAGTTTTGGTTTTAAGTTTCCCAGTCTATTCACTGAGGAACTCCTCTTTATTCAACTGTCAAACGTGTTACTGGATACTGCTATATTTTTTCTGCAGTAATGGTATAGTGCACTGAAATTGAATGATTGTTCAAAGTATTTAAAAAATACTCACAGGAACCCAGTGAGCACATCATTTGAAGAGTGTGGTTAATAATTAACTTTTCCCCCAAATGTGTTCTGTTACATCACTTAGACATTGAGAGAACTGAGCTCATTAATGTTAATGCAGTGGCTAAGAATAATGCATCTTAATGAATAAAATCCAGCCTTCATGTTATACTCAGGAAATAACACAGCAGACATTTTTTTTTTAATGAAGGCTAAGCCAGAAGTCTACATTCTCTAATTATATGAATTTAAGGTGAAATACATCCTTTTTGATCAAAATAAAGCTTACACAAGAAGGTCTCTCATGGATTTTAAATAACAATGCACCATAGACGTGTGTCACATTACATTCCTTGAGTAAATTTAGGGGAACTCCAGCAACATAAAATAACAATCCTTTTTTTTTTTTTTTTAAAGTATCTGTGGATACTAGGAACTTCAAATTAGTGAAATTCCATACATGCATAAATGGTTTAACAATTGTAAAACGTAATACTGCAGATGTTTAGTTGTTAAATTTATTGATTATTCTTGTTACAGATCCCTAAACCCATAAGGCTTGTGTAATGCCGCCCTCTAGTGGTCATTTTGACGATAGATAGATAGATAGATAGATAGATAGATAGATAGATAGATTTTATTTTTTGTTAGTTTTTGTAATTTTGTTGTCTATTTTTGTCAGTTTTATTAATTACTGATTTTTAAAATATGTCTGTATAGTTTTTACAATTAATTTTG
>NW_015642520.1:21340-26386 GCF_001515625.1 Sinocyclocheilus rhinocerous
GATAGATAGATAGATAGATAGATAGATAGATAGATAGATAGATTTTATTTTTTGTTAGTTTTTGTAATTTTGTTGTCTATTTTTGTCAGTTTTATTAATTACTGATTTTTAAAATATGTCTGTATAGTTTTTACAATTAATTTTGCATTTCAGTTGTAATTATTTTAGTACATCAAAATTAAACTAAAGTTAAAATTCAATAAAAAATTAGAAATGTTGCTCTGGTAATTAGCTAAAATAAAATAATTGTTTAATTTTTTATTGTATTTCAGTTAAAGCTTATTTTATTTCATGTAACTTTTTATGGTTTGATGTGAACGTTATGGAAATATAAATCACATACTGGAATACGAATAATGTGTATGGATTGTTTTTTTTTTTTTTAAGTTTATGCTTTTTATGTTGACTAATAATATAAAACTCCAGTTTCGGTTTGGGTGCTGCTTTGTCAATGTGGAGTGTCCTGCAGTTGCTCCAACTGTCCGGTGGATGTCGCGTTAACTCCTGGAAATCCCACTTCCAACCTTTTGCTTGGAAGAGACACGCCGACACCACATTCAAAATGGCCTCTATTAGCGACTGCGCTGGACGTGGATCAAAATGTGCATAAACAACACCGAGCCGTTACTTTACTCTACATCCTTAACGCTACAGGTTTCGGAGGCGCGATGTCATGAATGTACTGGACTGGCAGAATCGGCGGAGTACATAAGATGAGAGCTTGTTTTGCAGACAGCCCAGCCGAACCGGGGCGCCGCCGCTGCAGCAGGGCTTCATCTGACTTTCTGAACCGCCGACACCTCCAGTGAGATGGAAAGAGTGGAGGATGCTGCTGATGAGCCGGGACTCGCACCGTCCATCGATGTCAACGACAACCGGGAGGAGTACAAAGCACGCGTTTGCGGTTCAGACCCCGAAAGAGCACGGGAGGGTTCTGTTTACAGTTCGGCATATGCGAATCCGGGTGGTGCTGGACAGCCCTCTCTCTCCCCGGTGGTGATGGGGTACAGGGCCGGAGTTTTAAACGGGTTTCCCAAAAAGCTGGAGGTGGGTATGGTGTGTCCGAATGGAGAGGAGGGAACCCGGCCCGGCCCGGATCGGGTTACAGGGACTTCCGAAGCCGAGTGCTGGAATAAATCCGACAGAAGCTATTTAAATTCACAACTGAGGTCTGCAGTGTCATTTATGGGTATAAACTCGCCGGATATCAAGATGCCTAATGGAGATGTTACCCATGAGCACATGGATCTTGATCAGACTCATTTCAGGTGTTTGGATTATGCAGAAGGATTCAACAGGAAGGTGCCTGCTTTAGACAAAGGTGTGAAAGTGGGTAATGGGGGGTTGTTGATTGTGAACAGTTATGACACCCTTTCTCAAGTCCCCTTTAGAGCCTTGGGTAGCCTTCCTGCTCCAAAAAGCCATGTCTTTGTTCAACAAAGCGACAGTGTCCTCTCCACGGGGAGGTCATGTGAAAGGATCAGTCGTGCCAGTGCTGAGAGCTCAGAGGAGGCCCAGCCCTGTGACCCGAATCCCGCAGACACCCTGTCAGACCTCAGTGCCAAGCTGTCCTTTTCTCCTCTGGCAGAAAACACCAGCGATTACACAGAGACAGACCCAAGCCCAGAGGAGGACTTCAGCGACACGGGCCCTCCTCCCCTCAGGCCCCAGAACCTCCGGACTAACTCTGGTCACACAGTCTCCCTCAGCTGTGATGCCACTCCTCTGAGCCCCGGGGATGATGGGTATTTTGGTGCAGAGGGCGGTGTGGATGAATATCTCGGCTCTGTTAAAGCATTCGAGGGAGGCCGGCGGCAGAGCGCTCCAGACAGGGTCGCTGCTGACCCTGATGCTTCATATGACCAGACGCTTGGCACTAAGAGACACGGCATTGCTGAGTTCCTGACCAGGTAGAGAAAGTTGTGTGCAAGTCTCTTGAGTTGCAGTGAACCTCATTTTGATTTTACAGCAGCCCCATTCAGATGTCTACAAAGAGTTACAGCTTTCTGTAGGTTATTTATTTATATATTTATTTTTTTAGAGGACAGAGGACAGAGTATGATATAATCAGGATCATTTCAGGGATTTTTTTTTAGTATTGCTAGCACTTTATTTTAAGGACCAATTCTCACTATTAACTAGCTGCTAGCAGCATATTGGCTCTTGATTAGTACTTATAATAAAGCACATATTAATGCCTTATTCTGCTTGATCATATTTAGATCCCTTAATCCTGCCCCATACCTAAACTTAACAACTACAGCAAATTAGGAGTTTATTGAGGAACTCTTAATTAATAGTGAATATGTGTTTTCTATTCTAAAGTGTTACCAAAATATTTGTATTAGATGATATTACACTATCATTGGTAAGATTTTTTTTATTGTTTTGGATGTTCAGCAAGGCTGCATTTATTTGACCACAAATACGGTAAAAACTATAATATTGTGAAATATGATTACAATTTAAAATAACTTTTCTATTTTAATATATTTTAAAATGTAATTTATTTTTGTGTACTCCAGTCTTCAGTGTCACACGATCCTTCAGAAATCATTCTAATATGCTGATTTGATGCTCAAGTAACATTTCTTATTATCATTATTGAAAATAGTTGTTTATGTTAATATGTTTGTGGAAACCATGATTCATTTTGTTTTCAGGATTCTTTGATAAATAGAAAGTTATGTATATATCTATCTATCTATATATATATATCTATATCTATTAGGGCTGCACGATAAATCGCATGCGATATTTAACGCGCATCTTATCTGTAAAGCCGGTTCTGTAATCAGCGGTAAATCTCCATCACCTGCGTGCTTTCACACTGAGCAGCATTAACTACACAGATCTCTCTCTCTATATATATATATATATATTTGAAATTGATTTTTTTTGTAACAAAGTCTCTACTACTTATTTGTTGATATTGTTATCAGCCATAACATAAAAATAATTGGATACTCAATATAGATACATCCTTACAGAGCAAGACAGGCATGTGTGAGAGAGAAAATTGGATCAGAACATCAGAAAATGAATCCCAACAGATTTACACAATGACCACATCTCTGACTACTTCCTTAAAGCTTTTTCTTGAATTATTGCCGTTTTTTTCCAGATACTAGCTACATTTCTTATTTGAAGTGTTGAGCTGCCTGTGAGGAAAGTCACACTGTTGCACGCGTGATCAGGCAATGAATGACGAGTAATAACAGGTGCTTTGACTGCCACTCAGTTGTGGCTTCTTTCTTCATAGACATGCTTCACAGAAGGTCTGAAGTGTGCTGTTTGCTTGTGTTATGTTTTCAGATGTTTGATGAAGAGAAGCTGCTTTGCTTTATTAAGGTCAAATACAATTTAAAATAACGTTTTGGCATCTGTCTTTCATGGAGACAAAATTTAGCATCAGAACCAAAACCGCATAGTATCAGACTGCATATCTGATTTGTTTCCGTTATGTTTGGGTTTAAATCACCTTATTGCACCAGTAATGCAATACCAGAGTTCAGAGTGAGTCCTCTTCCCAGGAGCTTTGGTCTCAACTCAACAAAGACCTTCATAGACTTTTAGCCTGGAAAAAACACTCACCCATACACACACACACAGAGGAATTTTAATGTCAGCTTTTATGAGTTGGGCTTCATGGTGTTCTGCTGCTGAGACTTTGTTTCTGCTCACTACATATGTTCAGTTCCTTTTTTTTTTTACAGGAACAAACTTCTCCTTTCCAGCTGTACCATACCATATCTTCCTTTGTCACACTTTCTTTTTGTCCGTCTCCCTCACTATTGTGTCTGTCATCCTATCTGTCTCTCTCAGGACAGTATTGACCTGCCTCACTGGCTTTATTGTGTGATTTAAGATGGCTTTATATCGATTGTCCCGTCAGAAAGCATGTTCAAAGATTTAAAAAGCTCGAGGCTCTATTTGCAGGATGCTGGTGCTGCTGTATCACCACGAGCACTATGAAATCCCCCGTATTAAGCGCATTAAATCCTGAGACCTGAGTTGTCCAAGATCTTAATTCCCTATGGTCATAGTCTGAACTTACGTTTAATGGTTGTCATATTTTGGCCTCTTATTTCACAGGCTACGAAGACTTAATTAACTCTTTGGGAATCTCTCTCTTTTATTCTTATAAAATTATGTGGCATGTGTTTTTGAATGGTCTCTCTTCCTGTCTGTGTGTCTTCAAAGGAGTTTGTTTTCCTGGAAGCCCAAAGCATCTCACAGTGCTCCAGGATGGAAGCTGTTTGGGAAAATTCCACTGCAGGACAACCCCCTGAAAAACTCTAGAACCATACAACAGGTAAGGTTTAAAGGAATGACATTTCCCAAATTTTGAATTCTGTTTTTATTTACTCACTCTCATGTCTCAAACCTGTCTGATTTGCTTTTCTGTGGAACATAAAACATATTAGCCTTTTTAAAATGTATCAGTCAGTATTGGATTTTTTTAATTGTTCATGATTATTTACATCATAACATTATGATGTTGTGATGCCTAAATTGACATGTTAGAAGTAGAGTAAAATAGAGTAAAAACAGTTATGTTGTGAAATATTAGTAAAATTTAAAACGACAAAACTGAATTTTCAGCAGCCATTACTTCAGTTTTCAGTGACAAAGGATCCTTCAGAAATCATACTAATATGCTCAAAAACATTTCTTATTATTATGAATGTTGAAAATAGTTTAATATTTTGCTTCTACTTAATATAGTGTAATATTTTGCTTCTGCTTAATATTTTTGTAGAAACCATAATATATTTGTTTTCAGGATTCTTTGTTGAAAAGAGAGTTCAAAAGAACAGAATATATTTGAAATTTTTTTTTGCAACATTATGAATGTCTTTATGGTCACTTTACTGTGTTGATCATTATATTGCATTCTTGCTAAATAAAAGTATCAATTATTTATTTATAAAATCGTATTGCCCCCAATCCTAAATATATTTATCTGTCTCACACACACACACACACACACACACACACACATAGATCTCTCTCTCTCTCTCTCTCTCTCTCTCTCTCTCTATA
>NW_015642520.1:26496-47731 GCF_001515625.1 Sinocyclocheilus rhinocerous
TCTCTCTATATATATATATATATATATATATAATGTTATATAAAGCTGGTAATAATTCACATAAAGTGTGCAAGGATGCCTTTATTTTTATAAAATATATATATTTGGGTGAATATTTCCTTAAAGAGTGTATAACCCAAGAAACAGTAGCGCTGTTTCCATAACCAGAAACACTGAAGTCCATACCCTTATTTGTGCAGAGAAAAGATAGCAAAGCAGTATTTGCTGAAGAGGGTTAGGGAGAGATCGAGAAAGCAAAAGAGAAAGCGGGGAAGAAAAACCAAGTGAGACAGAGTCTGTGAAATAAAGAAGGATTGAGATTACTGCTGGAAACTCTGCGTAATTTTGTGTGTCAGCCAGGAGGGACAAGTGTGTGTGGGGCAAGCGTGGGCATTATGTGTGTGTGTGTGTGTGTGTGTGCAGCTGTCTTTACTCTTCTCCTTCAGTAAGTGATGACTGAGCCTGTGTTGTTTTCAGCTCTGGATTTGTGCTCAATTCACCCTCCACACTCTGCAGGTGTCTCTCTGTATTCCAGTGAGTGAGAGAGAGACCTCCGATAAACTCGCACACGGAGGCTTCAGATCCTCCTCTTCTTAAAGGAATGTGGTTTCTTAACTTAAGTGTATTAAAAGTACATATAACATCTAAACATTGAGTTAACAGAATTCTTACTGACCTTGTCTGTGTATTTATGTCCTTTAACCTTTTAACATCATGGCCATGTAATGTCTTTCAACAGCATGGTTACATAAAGCTGGTAATAATTCACATAAAGTGTGCAAGGATGCCTTTATTTTTTTGCAAAGTCTGACTAACAGACCTAAATAATGAGTTTGTGGCTTTGTCCAGTATGTATACACATAAATTGAACCACAGTTAGCCTTGGTGTTTGTGCCATTACTCTGTGAATGTAAATGTTTTATTTCTCTGGTTGACCTGTATTGGAGTTATGCTGTTTGTGGTTCAGTTATAATATGGGTTAACAATAAGACCATTGCCTTTGGGCCTTTCACTCATAGCATGTGGGAAACTCATGACGGAATTCTTCCTCCCTTCACATCTCCTCCGGATATGTGGCAGCTGAGAAAGTGTAGACACAGATCTGCTGTAATCTCATAATGACTACCTTTTTTTTTTTAAGGAGTATGAGTCCAGGGCGGGGCCCGCCATAGGACCACCCCCTCACCCTCAGCCAATGAGACGCAAGAATCTGGAGTTTGAGCCTTTGTCCACCACCGCTCTCATTCTGGAAGAGAGACCTCCGTAAGTGTGAAACATGAACTACAGCTCCCATAATGCACTGCTTCAAGTGCTGCAAGCTTCCATTTAATCAAATATTTACCCAAATTCCCTGGGCACTGCTGGTGAAACAAGCTGTCATGCCAAATGTGTGCATATAAACCTGAAGAGCAGGTTTTGTTAAAAAATTATCTTAATGTGTAGCAGAACAGTATGTGCTTTGCTTAGTTGTTAATTGAAAACTGGCTTTTTGTATAGTTAGTGTTGGACTCACTCAGTAAGGTGTAACCAGGGCCGGATTTACCTCTTTTCGTGACATAGGCAGAACAAATTTTTGGACCCCCTTCCCTATTAATATAATAGGCCTAATATTACCACCCAAGCAAACAAAAATATTTCTTAATCAGTGAAACCGTTACAGTGTTTTCTATCGCAATACACGCTTGCGTTCAGTCAATAAAAATCGAATGTAGTTCTTAATTTGTTTGAAAACCCAGAAAGACCATTCCATTAATAGGTGCGGCGTACCACTTCAGGAGTTATTTTTCTAATAATTTTAATGGCCAGGAGTCACAACCACACATCAAGACATTGTTCAGATGATTTGTTTCAAGACATTTGGCATGTTTCCATCCTGAAATGTGTTTAACTATTTTTTACGCACCTAATCCCTAACCTTCCATTGCAAATTCCAAAATGACATTTTAGAGGTAATAACAGAGGCTTGAGCCATTGATATGCAGGCTAATGCAGTTATTAGAGAGAGAGATATTAAGCACGTGTGAATACCTGCATCTGTGCGTCTCTCAGCAGTGTTCAGCAGCAGCGTCTACTAATAGTGAATCTTTAAGTTAAACTGCATCAAGAACCTCCCTACTGAGAAATGTCATGTAGCTTTTCAGCTGCGATACTGTTTATTGATAAATTCGTGGGCCGGCGTTGACGACAAGTTTCTGTCCGTGTGTGTGCACGAGTGTGTGTGTGTGCGTCTGTGAGAGAGAACCGGAGAAAGCGTGATTTCCGTTCATAAAAAAGGTGGAAGACGTGGAAATAGTTTGTAATTTTTACCCTATTGTTTGTTATATTTATTTGCTCAATGTCTTCTGAGGTTTTGGTTCTTTTATTGTTGTAGATAGCCCATAGTATAACAAAATATTATATATCTCTTCATTGTGTTTGGGCCCCACTGGACGAGCGAGCATAGGCACGTGCCTAGAATGCCTATGCGTAAATCCGGCCCTGGGTGTAACCAGGTAGATTTCACACCTGAATGAGATTGCTTTTCATCTGGTTGTAACTTGGGAGTTTGTGGTTTGAAACTAGCTAAAACGTAGTTACTTTGCATTCCAGATGACATGCTCACAGAGAGGAAATGATTCTGATGTACAACATATTCAGGATTGGGGAGCCAAATGTAATAATTTAAGAATTAACAATTGAAAAGCCCACATAACTGTTCCGAATATTGACTTAAATGTGTCCATCTCAGTGTATAAGGTGGTTATGTCCCTGCTCTGAAGGCACTGTCCAAAGAAAATGTACAAAGAACTTCATCCATAGAGTGATTTCAGTCCTCTCAGGGCTCTACAGTGTGACCATTTCAGTCGCATTTGTGATTGAAAACTACTGTGTGCGACTATGAAATATTTAGGAGCACCAGTGCGACTGACACGATCAGCATATTTGTGTTTTCGCTTAGGGGAGCTTCAAAGTTTTCTACTTGCAACGTGTTTTTGCAGTGTTTTGAGTAATGTATCAAAGACATATCTGTTTATACCTTGAATGCAATGTTAATCAGAATGCACTCAAAACACCAGAGTTTTGTTCAGTGCCGAGTTATGCAAGTTAACGAATCCTCTCATTATAACAAACAAAGTGTAGACAGGGTGTAAATAAGAGATTCATTGTGCAGTGTAGAGAGCTTTGTTGATTAAAATTGAACTTTCTGACAGCTTTTATTGATTTGATTTTATAGATTTTTTTGTGATATTGATTTAATACAACAGTTCAATAAACAAGAAGTCAATATTAAGTGACTTTCATTGTCTGACTATAACACTATTGCCTGATTTTGCTCTATTTTGTCAACGAAAATAGTTTCAAACTAAATCACTGCTGAGTCGCTGCAAATCTCCATGCAAACACGGCTGTGTTTCGTTTATGAAGGAACGTGCATTTTTAAATGAATCTAGTGAGTCAATGATTCAGTTACCCATTCATAAAGAGTCACTTGCTTCGTTCCTGAATGAATCAGCCATTAGAACAATTCAATTGATGATTTGGTGATAAAAGCAGTGACTTGCTGCCACCTACTGGCAGTTTTAATTTAATTTATAGTTATTATTTCAGTTATTTAAATCATTCAATATTTCTATATTTAAAATGTTATATTTAAAACGTTAATCTCAACATGAATTTCTGAAATTAATTGCACTCATGCAGCCACCTCTGAGCCTCATAAATCGTCTGTAAATATACCTACATTCCACTTTTGTGTTCTTCTGTGCCACCTCTGTAGTGCAAATTAATTTTGTTAATACTGATTTAATTTTATCTGTAACTTACTCTTCTTATTCTGTTGTTTTAATTAGAAATTTTGAAAAAGCTTATAAATATAAATTTTTGAATTTGACACAAAATATGGCATACTTTTAATAAAAAATGCCATTACAATGGTAAAAAGAAATGCCCCTGTAGATCACTTTAAGGAGTCAAATATCATCTTGTAATGGGAAGGCTAATTTTTGTTATTGATCGGAAGGTGCTCCTGAATTTTTTGACTGTGCTCCTAAATTTTTTAAAGTAAAAAGAAAAGTAAGCGTAGAGCCCTGACCGTACACTTTTCTTATAATCCATGTCTGTTTTAGTCTTTGTATCATTCCTCTGACTTAAGGATTTGGCCTAAATTTAAAACCCCAAAACAACTGATTGGAGTTGTGCCAATGAAAACATGGACAAATCCTATCTTGAAAGTTTTAGTTATTTATAATAAATGGTCAGTTTTTATGTGTAAAGCAGAGATTGTCCCTTGTCTCTTGTTTTGTTTTTTTTGCTTCATTCAGCAGATTTGGTTTTGTGATTAAATTTTCAATAAAATTAAAATTCTATAAAAAGTTTAATACAGTTTCACAATATTAATTTTTTTATTTTATTTTTTGATCAAATAAAAGCAGCTTTGGTCAGCATTAGAGACTTCTTTAAAAAAAAAAACATTTAAAAAAAATCTCATTGATCCCAAACTTTTGAACAGTAGTGTATATTTGGGTGAAGGTTTTTTTGTGTTTATGCAGGTTCAAAGACTTCTTGTATTTTTAGGAACCTGCCAGCTAAATCAGAAGAGGAATCTCAGAGACACCGGCAGGAATACAGTGAGATGGTTGCAGGGGCCAAGCGAAGGGGTGAGTAACATATGTCTCTTTGTGCAGACATTTATTAGACTGTATTTGCAATGGAAATGACATTTGACACTTGATCTGTTGGCCATACGCCCCTGTATTTCACTACCTCACACAGCTGCCCCTCACACAAACACACAAATTGTTGTTGCATTAATGTTGTTGCCTATCCACACACACACACACAAACACTTGGTCTTCTTTTGCTTAGAGATGAAAGAGGCACAGAAGAAAAAACGTCAATTGAAGGAGCGATACCGACAGGAGGAGAACATCGCCAATGCCATGGTGATCTGGAACATGGAAGTCCTGCCTAATTGGGAAAGCATGTAAGTGTCCCATCCATATATCTGTCCATTTTGCACAAAAAGTGGATTTATTCATGCCTTTTAATGTAATGATGTGCTCTGTTGCTATGACAAAGGCGTAACACACGGCGTGTACGAGACCTTTGGTGGCAGGGCGTCCCGCCCAGCGTCCGCGGGAAGGTCTGGAGCCTCGCCATTGGGAATGAGCTCAACATCACCCCAGGTAACTATGGCGACTGCTGGACTCCTCACATTTGGTTAGTCTTGATTAGGCATGGGCCGGTATGAGATTCTGATGGTATGATAACCTTAGATAAAAATATCACGGTTTCACGGTATCACGGTATTGGCGATTACAGCTCTAAAATATGTTAATTTTAAATGTCTGGGTAAAAAAACAACTTTTTTTTTCACTGAACACATTTTATTTTTAAGAAACATATAGAACATTTTGGAACAGTAAACATGTCAGGCTAAATAATTAGAATAAATAATTAAATTCTTCTTAATTAAATGCAGTCACTTAAGTGAGCCTAAACCTGCAGCTCAATAATCAAAAATATAATCAAAACATAATTTCTGTAAAAAATAAAATAAAAAAATTAATAAAAAATGCATGCATAAACCTGCAGCTCAACAAGGTTTTTGGAGACATGCTCGCTTTCTACACATTCATCTTTCAGTCCAAGTTATGATGCAGGAATGTTCACCTTTCCCGGATTAAGTTTGGAGCTATGGTTTGGAGCAGTGAGGTACAAGGATGTGCGCGGTCTCTCTGTACAACACCCAAACAGTGGCAAAGTTTTTTTTTTTTTTTTTTTAAATGCGTGATTTTTCAAGGTATACCTTGAAACCGGTTATCGTCCCATGCCTAGTCTTGATCATCTGTGACCCTATGGCTGTGTGTAACATCAGTCTGACACAAACAAACACAGATGAAGTATGTTGACAAGGAAGCAGCTGTTGCAATTGTGCTTGTGTCTTTGTGTCTGTGTGTGTTTTAGAGCTGTATGAGATCTTCCTGTCCAGAGCCAAAGAGAAGTGGAGGAGCTTCAGCGAGACGAGTTCAGTCAATGAAAATGAAGGTCTGTTTGTTCTTTTTTTGCTTTTCACTAACCTGTCTGCAAGCTAAACTACATCACAGAATGAAGTAACTAAACAGTCCTATCTTTGAAAGTGAAAGTGAAGCCAGATTGAGGTGAAGCATTGCCGGTGTGTGTTGGTGTCAGATGCATGGTTTCCATTAAAAGCTTCCTGAATTGCATCACATGATATCAATAAACCAGACAATATCTTTTCTTATCTACTCTGACATGTGACTGGATGATACCAAGAATATTTACAACATATCCATGATAATTCTGCTGTAAACAAAGTGAATACCGTAAAGAATTTAATATGCTCTTTAAGAGCCTTTAAAGACATTTTGCATCCTGTCTTGTCTCATGATTCGCAAGTATCAAGTACGAGAGCATTAAGACAAAGTTGTTTTAATAACATCTCTGATTTAATCATCTAGTAGCAAAAATAGAGTTGGTGAGAATTTCTTAGTTTAAACCAGTTTAAACAGTTAATTGCTTAAGTAAACCAGTCAAAACTCTAATTCAACGGTTCATTTGCAGCATCATGAATTCTGAAGAATTGTGTGACACTGAAGACCGCTGCAAGAATAAATTACATTTTGAACTATATTAAAATAGAAAAAGATATTTTAAATTGTAAAAATAATTCACTATGTTACTGTTTTTTTTATAGTATCAAACAAATGCAGGCTTGGTCAGAATAAGAGACTTAGAGAATAAGAGGGTGAAAAATATAGAATTTTTTTAGCTCTGTCAACCAGCTGTAGCCTGACTGATGACTACTTATGGTTTTAATTAATTAGAATGTGGAGTTTCACTGGCAGACAGAGAGTCGAGTCTGGATTTAATCAAGCTGGATATTTCCAGAACTTTCCCCTCTCTATACATATTCCAGAAGGTAAGAACAGGTGTTTTGGTGCTGAAATTATTATTATTATTGTCTGTTTTTATTTTGTTTCCATCATGACTAATTTTGTCCCCTCTCTTTCCATCAGGGTGGACCATATCATGATATATTGCACAGTGTGTTGGGGGCGTACACCTGTTACAGACCTGATGTCGGCTATGTAAGTACCATCCCGGATGACATGAATGAACCGGGACGTCCTTCATTGAGTGTTTAACATGTATGTGGCATGTTGTAGGTTCAGGGGATGTCCTTCATTGCTGCTGTTCTAATTCTGAATTTGGAGGAAGCCGATGCCTTCATAGCCTTTGCCAACCTCCTAAACAAACCATGCCAGATGGCCTTCTTCAGAGTGGACCATGACCTGGTACACACATCAAATATATTTGTAGTAGACCTGCTACATTTGCTCTTAAAATAGAGGGAGTGTTGTGTCTGCGTTTGCAGTCAGCATTTATTCCAACCATCTGTTGACCCACTTATAGAGATTTCATTTGCCAGACAAACTCAGAGTAAAAAAACTCTGAGCCAAGAACTCCCAAAAATCTGCTGACGAACATTCCTTTTATCTTGCACTCTCGATGTTGTGCTTTTGATCATGTCTGTTTAAGCTGGAGTTATGCTCTATACTGAAGTGATACTTTTGTTTTTCTCCCAAGATGCTGAAGTATTTTGCAGCATTTGAGGTGTTTTTTGAGGAGAACCTTCCCAAACTATTCCAGCACTTTCAGAACAACAGCTTGACGCCTGATTTTTACCTCATAGACTGGTAAATCTGCTCTTAAAATCTCTCTTCCTGCTGTTTGTTCGTTCCTCTCCTCTCTGTGTGTTTCTTTTCCTTGTTTTGAAATCAGAGAGGAGAGATTCATAAGTAGTTTTCCTGCAGTAGCTCTTTATTGCCCCCTAGGGTTGCTTTTATGTTCTCTCCTGTGAGGGGAAATTCATTCATATTTCTCTTTTTTTTTTTAAAAAGGAAGCCTCTGGCAAGTTTAGGGTGGCTGAATCTAATTAATAGTGTTGGGAAACAAGAACTGGATCCGCTTAATTTTAATACTGGAAACAACCAGACAAGTGCAGTCTGATTCCCAAACGAATGACTGATGTCACATGATTCTTTATAAAGCATTCTAATATGCTAGATAATTCTAATATCTATCCTTCTGAATTTATCAAACAGTTTTGATGCTTAATATTTTTATGAAAACGGTGATACTTTTTTCCCCCCCCCAGGATTCTTTGATGAATAGAAAGTTCAAAAGAATCTTCTGAGACATAAAAATCTTTTGAATATAATGTGCCCTTGCTAAAAGTATACATTTTCTTTCAAACAATTTTGAACTGTAGTGTAGTTACTGGATTACATGTTTGCTGCCTCTAAAAAGACTTCATTCATTTTTATGTGAATTTCCTTTCTCAAAATGTAATCTTATTTTAGTAGATATTTTCATATTTTTTTCTTCAATACTGTGAATTGAATTGTTAATGGAACCTTTTAATAATTGTTAAATTCCTTACAGTTCCCATCTGCAAAAACACAGAGCATCTGAGCATTTGTACCACTTCAAGCAGAATTCTCTCTTACCACTTTTATCTGTCATGCTCTCAGGATCTTCACTCTGTACAGCAAGTCGTTACCGCTGGACGTGGCATGTCGTGTTTGGGATGTGTTTTGCCGAGATGGAGAGGAGGCGTTATTCCGAACAGGACTGGGAATTCTGAGACTGTACCAGGATGTTCTACTGCAGATGGATTTCATCCATAGTGCACAGTTCCTTTCCCGGCTACCTGAAAACACTCCTGCACACGCACTCTTCTCCTGCATCGCAAACACACAGATGATCAGTAACAACCGCCGGTGGAACCAGGTGAGAAATACTTACATTTACATTTTTATTAGTGGCAATGAAACTGGAAATGATGGCATAATTGAGACAGTTTATTTTTAATTATTAAATATAAATATTGAGATGGTTTATTTCACTTTTTGTTTTAAAGGGGTCATATGATGCGATTTCAAGTTGTCCTTTCTCTTTGGAGTGTTACAAGCTGATTGTGCATAGATAAGATCCCTGAAGTTGCAAAGACTAAAGTCTCAAAACCAAAGAGATATTCTTTATGTTACACCAAATACACAAAATAATGATCTTTAAAAAAGCATCATATGACCCCTTTAATTATAATTTTAAGCAACATTATTCATATTTATATGATGGTTTGGTCAATCGTAAACCAATAAAATCAAATGATAAAGGCATGTTAAAAAGTATCCAAGCCAGTTTTAATGTGATCTTTGCACAACAAAAAGAAAATGCCTGTTTTAATCAAAATGAAAGACATAAAACAGTCTAAAGTTAAAGAAACTTCAATGGGCTTCCTCTCTTTTTTCCCTCCTGCAGGTCTTTTCTGCTCTGATGAAAGATGGACTCAAAGAAACTGACAAAAGCAGCAGCAGCAACAGTCCTGCCTTAAGAAGCTAACAGCTGACTCTCTCCCAGAGGAAGTGATGATGTTTCTGAGACTCTGAAGAGATGCCGGTCATCACTCAGCACTTTGACCTCTGCAGTGTGCCCGAGGGCGACCCGAACTTCTGAGGGACAGCTCAGGCTCAGCCCCCATGTGCTGAATGTCCTGTTTGAAGTATCTCCTAATGAACTTGTGTCCTGTGGAAGGGACATTTCTTCACTTGCGCTCGCAAGCGTGTTTATGCGTGTGTTTGTGTAAGAATGAGCCTGAGAAAAAAAAGAAATGTGAGTCAGGTGACTGTATAATGTGCCAACTTTGTCAATGTTACTTTTGTAATGTTGTTGAACACTCCTTTGGTTGATGTGAACCACACACACACACACACAATGTAAACCTGCAGTAGCCTTTCATTAGCACATACCAAATCTGTCGTTAATGTGTTTGTTACACTATGTCTCTCCATTTATCTGAATTCAACCTGTTTGCTAACATATTTGCCTCTGACAGCAAGCATAGAGGAATTCAACTCTGCGACCTTCCCTCAGTATGTCCCAAAAACACACAGACGTAGAGCCAAAGTTAATAGAAGAGCATATAACAATTTCTGTAAACGGGTGCTGTCGGATATTCGCACTCCAGATTTTGTACTTCACTTCATAAAATAATTGGCTATGCTAGTTTAAATAAAAGGTTTGAACACACTTATATAACACATGTACTCGCATTAACCAACCAGCAGCAAACAAGCGATCAGCTTTTAGCTTTGCACCTTCTACTACACTCCAAATGAATGAACCTTCATATTTCCAGATATTTTTTTTTTTTTTAGTTATTTAATGTCTGTTTGTTTTTGTTTTTAATTTAAGGATTATTTCTCTTGCTTTTTTCCCTTTTTTAATCTTCTTCACTGTTGTACAGTTTTCTTATGTAACAGTTAATGTACATTCCTGGTTTGAGGGCTCTAGTGTAGATGTGGAAAAATACTCAGTATTGGAAACCTGCTGTCTTCCTGTCATTTTTTAATTTTTTTTACAACATCATGTAAAATTGAATGTTGCTTAGAAGTTTATTAGAAGGTACAAACCAGACATGGGGTCAGCATGCCTTTGAAGAGTGCCAATTGCAGATCATTGGAAAATGTATTTTAAAATTTGCTGCTTGATGAGAGGTTTATGGTCCACTGTGTCATTGTTTTTAAACATTAAATACTGCTTAAGAAAAAGCAGTTTCTCCTATTAGCTCTTTACAGAATTAGGGTCTGTTCACACAGAAGGCATTTTTGCATTCCACTGCACTGCTTTCTCATTGTCAACTTGTACTAGACAGATGTCTTTTCATGTCTTGCATCTTTTACTTTTAACAAAAAGGGGGAAGTCGTGGCCTAATGGTTAGAGAGTCGGACTCGTAACCCAAAGGTACAGCGCTCTCTTCCACCTTCAATACCACGACTGAGGTGCTCTTGAGCAAGGCACCGAATCCCCAACTGCTGCATAAATGGCTGGCCACTGCTCCGGGTGTGTGTGTGCGCACTTAGGATGGGATAAATGCAGAGCACTAATTCCTAGTATGGGTAACCATACTTGGCCACATGTCACGTCACTTTCAAATGAGACAAATTTTTCATTGCTCATTGCTCACCAATGGATCCTCTGCAGTGATGGATGCCATCAAAATTAGTCAAAACAGCTGATAAAAACATCACAATAATCCATAAGTCATTAAGTCCATTAACAAGCTGTGTGTTTGTAAGAAGCAAATCCATTATTAAGGTCTTCACGGACTGGAGTCACGTGGATTCACACTGCGTGATTGGTCCCTTAAAGAGAACTAAACAAGGCATCTATTGACGCATTCCTATGGCAGAGAACAGTGAGAGTGACACTGAAAGATCCCGTGCTTGGCAAATGCATTTTTATTCTTTATTCCTTTTATAAAGTTAGCCTTTAGTTAAAGTCACAGCCATGAGCCGTGATTTGCTACTTGCGGTTACTAGTAAGTGGTATTAAAGGTGCTGTATGTAGGATTGACACCGAGTGGTTGAACTAGGTATTGCAGCCCAAATTAAAAATATTGGAGAGGGTTTTTTTTCACCCGGCCCCTCCTCCTCAGACTTGACGCACACGCAGGTTGCCAGATTGACGACACCAACAGGAACGAGCGCACTTGGCAATGAAAGAAATGAAATACGCTGTGTTTTCCGCCAACTGGCAACCCGGGGTGCCGAAATACAATTGGGTAAACTGGCAGTGGGCGGGTTTCACAAACCAAAACAGAGACCGGAATGGCCCGGAACGCACATTTTCAAAGGAGAATGACTAGCATTGTTTTTCAGATAAACAAGTATGTTAACATGTTTCTTAAATATCTGCAAACATATTATGGTATTTTTATGCTTTAGTAGAACTTACATACAGCACCTTTAAGGGAAGGGGAGGTTTTATTCTAGATAACATTTTGTAAGACAGTTGGTGTAGAGTCATCAATATTTAGAAGAGAAAAACTTTTTTAAATGGATGTATCGGCTAAAAATACATTTTTGGCAGCTTGGAGCACAGTAGCTTATAGTTAGTCTTAAAGACACAAAAACTACACTGAGACAATTAACCATGAAAATATAATAAACAGAAAAAAGGTCTTAATTTATTGAACCAAACAGGCATTAACATGAGGGTTATAAAGCAAATGGAAACCATTGACCACCAATCTAATCCAAAAACCTTTTATTACAGCATAAACTTTTTCAATCGTAGTATGAATGTTTACATTTTTCAGAGCAAGAACGTTGCAGTATGTTTGGTTTGTGGAATACTGTTCATAGGACAATGACAACTGGGACAAACTTCAGGTTGGGCTTGATATACAACCAGAATGTCTGCACATTTCTATAAAGTTCTGGAGTTTTAGGTTTTAAATCTTCTCTGGTTGATCACATTTAAATGTAACATGCTAAAAGTGTCTCTATATAAGTGAAGCGTTCCTGTAATACACTGTATGCAATTGGACTGTCATCTACAGGATGCATAAAAAACATTTACATCATGTTTAGGCCTTCAACCAGAAAAGACTCACCAATGACTGCTGATTGAAATGTAGTGCAGTTACAAAAGCTCAAACACAGCTGATGCTTTTAGAAGACCTTAAACACTGACTAAGGTGAATCCTTATTACCCTCTGCTTTTTTCTTGTCCTTCTTTTTCTTCTTTTCTTTTCTCTTCATTTTCTTCTCCTTCTTCTTTTTCTTTTTCTCATTCTTTGTTGATTCTGCATCATCCTCGTCATCAGTTTTTTCCTTTTTCTCTTTGTATTTGTCTTTACTCTCATCCTTACTGTCTTTGCCCTCTGGCTCGTTTTTGAGTTTGATATCTGTAGAATGAGGGCTTCTTTCGTCTCTGGTGTGCTTTCTGTCAGGACTGCATTCCCTGTGGTCCTGGTAGACCCGTGAGGACGTCGACCTCTCAGGCCTACTGTGTGCGCTCTCTCGTCTGTGAGATGATAAGTGATGCTGGTCTTCATGTCTTTTAGTATCCCTGTGCTGCTCCTGTGACCCTGTTGTCTGCAAAGACAAGAGAGAAAGCTGATGTTTCTTTCCCATAATTCACTATTCTGTATTACAGATGAGAGTAAGTGATCCATGGAAAATGGCATTTATAGTGCCACCTTGTTCCTGTCCTTGCGGCTGTGACTTTCTGCATGTCTCTCTGCACTGTTCAGATCGCTGAAGAACTCCTCACAGCGCTGGCAGAAGAAACCCATCACCGGGATCAAATCACCCCCACCTACAATCAAGATACATGTTGATACATAAATACATATTTGCAAAGGTACACAGTTGAACCAAACTGTTCAATAATTATTGACTGATTTAATTAAATAAAATCAATAAATAGTTGTATTTAAAAAAAATATATTATATGGTTCAAGTAAATAAAAAAAATTGATGAACTGAACCCAAATAAAAACAATATATGGCTAGAATAAATAAATAAGTTGCATTGAACAAATAACAAAAACAATATCATTATTGTGGATTGTGGTTCAAGTAAAAAAAAAATAAAAAAAAAAGGTTCATGGTTCAAAGAAGTAAAAAAAATGTTGTATTGAACAAATAAAAACTACATTGTTATATGGCTCAAGGTTGAAATAAATATATTTATTATTTTAAAAAAAAACACACATTTTCATGGTTCAAATAAATGAAATAGATGAATTGAACCACAAGATAAACAAGACTTAAAAATATATATTTTAACTGAACAGAAACAATACTATTATATGGTTCATAGTTCAAATAATTAGTAAATAAATAATGTTGAATTGAACCAAAAGAAAAATTAAAAAGCATTCTGTGATATTTTAAAGATGTGGATCATGATCATTTTTATAATTCATACATAAAATGTAAAATATTCTTATTCAGCGTTTGCTAATTTAGGTCCAGTGGACATTAGCAAGGCAGCTGAAATCACTAATAGCATCTTTAAGTAACTTCATTAGATAAGTTGCTCAAGTTAATACCTTCCTGTTTCAGCAGACCCTCCAGTTCCTTCACCAGGTACTCTTTCCTTTTCTTTTGAATCTGTTTCTCTCGTCTGTCTCGCTCATTCTCACCCATCTTCTAAAACAGTCAAGGGTGTTCACAGTCAGCATGACATAATACAGAGCTAACAGTGTTAACTAATACTTTAAGAGTTGTGATGCAAGACAGATTTCCAGACTCCTCATACCTTCTCCTCACGCTTGGACTCTTGATTAGAATGGCTGCTTCCAGAGCGATTACTCTGACTGTCATCTGTTTTGGATGCTGAAAACAGACACTAAAAGTTGAATGCATTACAAGCACAAGGTTCTTGAAGAAGTCTTCTAGGTCTTTTATCATTTCTTCAAATAGCTGACAAACATCAAGAACAAAACAACAGCTATGATGCAATGCAGACTCTTAAAATACACTTTCAAGAATCACCTGACAAGCCTGCAACTTAAAAACCAGTTAATTCAGCTCCAACCAATTACAGATTCCATTCAAACTTTGTTTTGGAGATAAATTCAGCCTTTTTAGCTTTATACATACTTTAGCAAAACTTCTGAACTTTTTTAATAGTTTGAAAACCTCCCACTGATATGGATAGAATGTTCAGTACTCAAAACTCTAACTCTGCTGAAGTTATCGTAATATTTTCATACTGAATAGTGCTTGGTCTTTATCAAACTTTCAAGTTTCACTTTGGATAAAAGTGACAACTAAAAAGCATAAAACATGCTGGTTCTGACCTCTGGACAATGCTTGCAGCGCCTCCAAGGCTGGTTTGAGCATCGAGAGCGAGCCTGGCATTCCTTGTTCTTCCTTTTTTTCCTTTAGTCTGGCAGCCATTTTACAGATGTCAGCCATGCCTGGATTCAGGCCGATGGTCCTCAGGAGGGTTCTCACCTTCTCGCATTCCTCTGGAGAGACTTTTGTTGTGCCAGAAGCAGCGGGCTGCACGCTAGCAGGCATTGCATGAGCTTTGGGTTCCTGGAGACTATGAGTCTGGTGTTCTTTACTGAGATGATGAACCGGAGACCTCACAGATCTTGTCTGGGCCAACGGAACCGTCACAGCCTGAGGTTTGGATCGCTCCTCTTCCTCTCCATATAGGAATTTCTCTTCATCTTCAACACTCTGGAATGCAGGCTTGGTTTCAGGCTGCTGGTTGGGTGTGTTCCAGGATAAGATATTGGAAAAGCTGCTGCTGTCTTCGCCAGCCCTCTCGTGAGGAAGCAGGGAACCATAACAGAGTTCAGCAGAGATTTCAGATTCTAACCTCGGTTCTGGGTTGTGGAAGCCTCTAACTGCAGACTGATTTGCCAGAAACATTCCCCTTGTGTCATCAGTATTCTGTTTAGAAGACAGGGGAAGAGAATTCACATTACTTGTAGATGTTTAAATGGTCTGGAAGTCAATGAGACAAAATAAACATCAATGATAAGAATCAACAACAAAGAAAAAAAAATCTCTTAAAAATCTAGTATTGTGCCAAGTTCCTAAAAGTGTACTCTTTGCATTCAAGTTGGTTTAGAGTTCAAATTTATTGACTGTAAAAGGTAATACTATCTTTTACCTTGAACACATCTTAATCATTTAAAAAAAAAAAAGTTGTAAAATATATTTTTGAAAGTAAAAAGTTTTTTTTTTTTTTTTTTACAAATTTGAACATTTTACATTAATAAAAGGTTACATCAAACTACTTAATAAGGGTTTCTAGAATTTTCAAAAGATCCAAATAAACATCAACATTTTATTTACTTTTTTTTAAAAATTAAAAACCAAGTCTGTATGAATTGCATTTTTGCAAATGTTTTTCATTTTTAGCTACATAATATGTTTTTATACTTTTTGTTTTTACAATGGGTGAATCTTCAGAGGTTTGCCATTTTTAATGATTTATGGTCAAGTTTTCTTGTTTATGCTTCCCACAGCCTAAGCTACTTTTCTCTGTGTACAGAAATTACATGGCAAGCATGGGGGAATGATGTTTGTATGCAATTTCCCGCAAAAACATTGTAACAGCTCCAAAATATTTTTATTATATTGTATTGTATTACATTAATATTATTACAGGTTTATCAAAGTGGATTTGGGTAAAAATGGCTTGGAAGTTGGATTTTTTTGGACGGTCTCAATAACATTGTTTTATTAAAAAAAAAAAAAAAAAGTTACATAGTGTAGCTTTAATAAACATCATGTCATTGAACCATAAACCAAAAAATATAGAAACTCAAACTCAAAACATAACAGAATAGTGTTGTGCACCTGGTTTCTAAGGAAGGCGTCCTTGACCAAAGGCAGGTGTTTGTCTAGATTTTTGTTCTGTAGGATCTGTCTTAGTCCATGAAATAGATCAGGCATGGCACTACCGCCAAGACTTATTCCGCTGCTGGTGCTGCTAGAGCCTTCAGCAGTCCCTCTGGAAGAATGTTTTGTCTGGCTGGGGCTCAGGCGTGACTGACTCTTACTGTGCGTTCCGCTCTTCCCGTGACTACGACTACGACTCCTCGCATGACTTTTGGCCCTTGTGCGGCTTTTACCTCGACTGCGACTACGGCTGCGTGTTCTGCTGCGAGCCCGACTCTTTCCACGACTCCGAGCTCGACTACGAGCCCGGCTCCTGCTGCGACTGCGTGGACGGCTCCTCCCTCTGCTCCGACTCCGCGTTCGGCTTGGATGCTTGTCTGCTGTGCCATTGTCACTTTTATCTCCTGGCAGCTCAATCCGGTCACTTGCTTCCAGGATTCGGAGAAACTCTTCTGCCTTTTTCCTTTATTGAAACACAATGGAAATGGATTTAGGGTTAATTAACAGATTTATATGCACACACATATATACAAACATACAATATTGATAATAATAATAATAAATGTTACTTGAGCATCGGATATGCATATTAGAATGATTTCTGAAGGATCATGTGACACTGAATACTGAAGTAATGGCTGCTGAAAATTCAGCTTTGCTGTCACAGGAATAAATTACTTAAAAAAATGTAATTCAACGCATAGATAGCAATTATAACACAATTCAAATTAAACATACAAAATCTCCTTGTTTAGTTCCTGATACCTGACTTCTTGGTTTTGCTCATCTAGACTTTGGGTTGACCAGTTTTGTGAGGAGTGACCAAGCTGATGCTGGTTTGAAGGTGTGAGCAGAGAGCTGATCAGCGTGGATCCACTTTGGTCAGCAGTGGGGCTGGTGAAGGGTCGGCTCTGCAGGAGAAAGACAGGAATGAAAGAAAAATAAATATGACCACACACTGACAAGTAACACGTCCATATTCATATAAAGATATACGATTCATATAATATCCAGTACAAAAGTCTGAGATCACAATACAAATCTGATATTTCTGTTATTTAAACCTAGAAAGGATAGTCTTTAAACCCTACCTTTTTAAGCAAAGTATGACAAAGTATTTAAATATTTGCAGGGCACTAATCAATCAAACAAATTAGTGCCATTGTAAATGCATGCTTTAAGTAGTTTTAAATGAAGCATGACATGCCACACTGCAGGACACTGCTTGAAATTGCCTTTCAATTACCAACATGAAATACTATTTTACTATGCTTTCATGCACTGCACTGAAAATTAATTTCTTACATGGAATCCAAAGATACTGGATATATACAATTATCTAATATTAAATTAAATGTATCAATATGGCATTTTGATCAGGTGGATGTAGCCAATGCTGCGACAAGAAGATGCTGATTGGGTTTATGACTGGACCGAAAAACACGAACCTCGTAAAAAGATTTTCTGTTGTAGTTTTCATTCCCTGTTCCGTACGGGCGTCCCGGAGGAGGACCGGGCGGTGGAACACAGTATCGAGGCCCCGGAGGAACCCCAAAAGGAGGGCAGAACGGAGGAGGTCCAAAAGATGCTGCGGGGTGTCCGAACCCTGACGGGGGTACAGGTGGCCGGTGATAGTCCGGGTTTGACGTACCTCGGTACATTTTTGTACATATATATCTGATCAAAATATGTGTAACGTTAGTTACAACGAGTTTATTTTTTCATTCACTCTCTGAGCTCCTGTGCGTCTACATGAGTCTGAGCGCAGCCACAGCGCCGCCTGCTGGACTGGAACCACAGCGCAGATCACAGAAACGCCTGTCTAACCGATGCCAGTTCAAAACTGTTTGACTTATGTTATTTACACCAACGCCGTGAAGTCGAACATATAAATACACTATATTGATGTAACCGTTGAACATGTTTTCCCTAATGTACATTGGTTCACCTCTTATGGATTGAGGCACACATGCAAACAATGAATAGCTGCACAACATGGCTCGGTGTTACTTGGGATATTGTGAACTAATAATCACAACTGCAACAATAAAAGTGTATCCTTTTCTTTTTTTATTTAGATAACAATACAATTATATAGATAATACGTGATCAAATAAAGTTGTGAATTAAAAATACACAAAATGCAAATTAATAACAGAATTTAGTATGTTAAATAAAGGCTTTGTACGTCTTTTTAAATATAGATCAAGTATTCTCATTATTCATAGCAAATAATAAATTAATAAATGAAAAAAATATATATAACAATTATAAATAATAAATGAGTTATTAAATAAAATAAAATAAATTATTCACTTTATAATTTAATTAGTAATTATTTGAAATATATTGTTGTATATTTTCTTTAAGATAATTTGTGAAGCCATAAAAAAGTGAACGCAAGAACTGATCAAATGTTTCCGGCATGTTTCTGGTCGCCTACATGAACTGTAAGGACCCCATTATGCCAACCTAGCGTTGCAGTCTTTACGGCTGCTAGAGGGAGTAATTTACAATGGAGTTTACTGATACTCTTGATTCTTTGGAAGACCTTGGGTAGGTGAATCAAACCTCTCGTTGTCATATTTTTAGCTTTATCAGCCGTTTTTATTTTCGGTTTAACGGCATAAATCTGAGCTCGTGGACGCATGTCCCTGCACGCCGGTGTTCTGCATGATCTGAGACACAGAACCGCTTTCCCTATTCTGAATTAATTTTTAATTTCCAATGTTTTTTAATCCTCAACACCCGTGATTTGTTGTCTGTCACATTATATTAGAGCTGGGGATGTTGGTACACGTATTTGAGAGCCTGATTTATATAGTCAATGAATTGATTAGGCCGTGCAGCGTCAGCAGTGCTCAAAAATCTCAAATTTCTCCTCTGCCATAAATAGCCTGAATCATTATAGTCTAAATGAACACACCTCTGTCACCACATTCCCAGCTCTCGATGTTGTTAGACGAGTTTACAAGATCATTAAACTCGTGGAGTGTTCTAGAGTCAGTGAAGAACTGGTAGGGATGGGTCGTGTTTGTATGAGAATAAAGACCTTTAACGTTAGATGTAATAGGAAAATTATTGGTAATGCTATTTGAGGACCAGAAATAACTGTTGTATAATGTCGTACTTTCTTAATTGAAAGCGTTTAGCTTTTTAAATATATACCAGAGGTAAGTATGCTTAGATATTGCACTGTTGCAACATCATTGGGTCACTTCACATTCTCCTATATAGCAGGGGAAGTGCAGGATGACCCAGGACCATATCGAAATGCAAGCATAAGCAAATAAACTGCTCAGGAAAGTGTGTATGTGTGTGTTTACAGATACCAAGGTCCTCTCCTAGAGGACAGAGCTCTTGAGACCGCTGTGACTGGTGGCGCTGCATCTCCAGAGTTCACTAAACTCTGTGCCTGGCTTGTGTCTGAGCTGAAGCTCTACTGCAGACTAGAGGAGAATGTGCAGGCGACCAACTGTGAGTGTGATCCTGCATATAAAATGTAATCTACGAGACCAAGGAAGTGTCAGTTAGAGTGTGAATTCTGGGTTTTGTCTGCGGTTTGTTTGGGTGTGGCTTGTGCAGGTCCGAGCGAGGCTGAGGGGTTTCAGCTGGAGATGAGTGGTCTTTTAGCTGAGCTGTGCTGTCCGTATCCTGCTCTCATCACCGGAGAGGTTACCAAACGTCTGCTGAATGCAAACAACTGCCTGTTACTGCTAAGTATGCAAACAAAATCAAGGGGGTGTTGGTGAATTTTGTTACTTGAAATAAAATTGAACTGAAATAAATATTAATTTCAACTTTTTTCGGCTTGTTGCCATGCCAAGGCAGCAGTTCTCATTTTCTTTTCTTTTAATTTGATTTACTAAAACAAGTAAAAATGAGTTGAAAAATTAATATGAACTATATAGACATGAAAAAATTACTATTTAAAAAAAAATAACTAATTCAAAATATGAATAAAATCTATTACAGTATCTCAATGGTACTATCAAGATCCTTTGACATCTTAAATATTTTTCATACTCATACCATTCTTCCAGGCTTCTTGATCTCCGAGCTTGAGGCGTCTAGGATGATCCTGGTAAACCAGCCCCAGAAGAAGGTGCAGGAGACGGGCGGCAGTAAAGACTTCATGGAGCTGAAGGGCATCTGTATGGCTCTGGGCATGTCCAAACCTCCTGCCAACATCACCATGTTCCAGTTTTTCAGTGGAATTGAGAAAAAGGTGAGGTTTATTAACAGGCAGTTTATATTAATATATAATAAATGTGTGCACCCACATTGGGTCACTAATTGATTTGTGCAGAAAACCTCTGTGCTTTCACACTAGTATTATTTATATAGTTTATTATTCAATAATATTAATATATTAAAGGGTTAGTTCACCCAAAAATGAAAATTAGCCCATGAATTACTCACCCTCAAGTCATCCTAGGTGTATATGACTTTCTTCTTTCAGACAAATCCAGTCAGGGTTAGTGTTGTCACGGTACCAACATTTCAGTATTCGGTACCAATACCAGTGAAAATCCACGGTTCTCGGTACCAATTTCGGTACCAAAGCTTCTCTGCCAGCAGGAGGCGCTGTTGGAGTGGGTGAGATAGGAGTTAGAGGTCTGCATTCCCGCAGCTCTCCCGACCAGATTTTTTGCGCCGCGGGATTAAATTCCCGAATAAAACGCGGTAGCGGTCGGTAACTCGGGTGTAATTTGAACGGAAGCTGGCGGTCTAACAATATCCAGTTCCCGACGCAGACCAGCATATCTGTGCTTTATTCTTATTGACCACCAGTACAGCCTTCACTCGGACTGTTATGCACATGCAAATCCATTCTCTGCCAGCAGGAGGCGCTGTTGGAGTGGGTGAGATAGGAGTTAGAGGTCTGCATTCCCGCAGCTCTCCCGACCAGATTTTTTGCACCGCGGGATTAAATTCCCGAATAAAACGCGGTAGCGGTCGGTAACTCTGGTGTAATTTGAACGGGAGCTGGCGGTCTAACAATATCCAGT
>NW_015642520.1:48029-76484 GCF_001515625.1 Sinocyclocheilus rhinocerous
GTGTGTGTGTGTGTGTGTGTGTGTAAAATAGTATATCAGTCTGGCGAGTAAACAAAAAAATTTACTAGCCAATGGCGATTATATTGCCAAGGTGTGCGTAGAGGGTTGTAATATAACTCCGATTGGATTCATCTGAAAGAGGGAAGTCATATATGCCTAGGATGGCTTGAGGGTGAGTAAATAATGGACTAATTTTCATTTTTGGGTGAACTATCCCTTTAATATCTTTTTATTTTAGTTTTATTTACAAAAATATTATTTAGCTATATTTTTAAGCTTAGTACATCATCTTAAACTTATTTTATTTCAGTTAGTAAGGAAACATGATTTTTAGGTTTTTCATCTGATTTATTTATTTTATTTATTTGGTTTCAGCTTTATTTCAATTAATGAAAAATGTTTAATAGTATTAGTTGAAACAGTTAAACTGTTTTACACTTCCAAGTCAAGATTTCTTAATATGTTTTTATTTACAATCCTATTTAGAGCCAATTCTAATTATTAACTGCAGTTACACATTCCATTTAGACGAATCCAGATTAATCAACATTAGAATGATGCACCTGTTGTGAAGCTGATGTAATATTGCATTAAATTATTTTCTGTTCATATAAGAATGCATGTGCATGTTAATTGGTGAATGAGAGTCATTGTTTGTTTGTACAGTAAGCCAGTAGGTTCTAATCAAATGCATTTTTTCCCACAGCTGAAGGAAGCTTTGTCCAAGGTCCCTCCATCTCATATAGGAGAACCTCTACTGAAGAAACCACTGGGCCCTGTACATTGGGTAAGCTCTGATTTAGATTTTTATCTTCTAAAAACACTAAACTAACCATTTTAAATTTGAACACCGAGTTAAATTGCCCATTTTAATTGGAAGTGTGTCTCTTTTTTTACCCCCAGGAGAAAATTGAAGCAATAAATCAAGCACTTGTGAATGAGTATGAAGTCAGAAGAAAGATGTTGCTAAAACGACTGGATGTGACGGTGCAGTCTTTTGGCTGGTCGGAAAGAGCCAAGGTACAAGAATCTCTCTTTTACTTTACATATAGCATAAAACAAGAAGTTTACACTGATTAAACTAAAAGAATGAATAAAAATGTGATTCTATACAGTAATTCTATTACTTGTAATTCTATACAGACACATGTTGATAGACTTACGAAAGTGTACCAGCCTCTTCGTGTGGTGCTGGCCACTAAAACCAGAGTGTCTGTGGCTCACCTGTTTGCTGCTAGAGAAGATTTATCAAAGATCTTGAGAACCAGCAGTGGTCACATCAGGGAGAAAACAGCCTGTGCCATTAACAAGGTGGGTTCATTTTGAATGTATTTTCACATTCTTTAAAATTGTATGTAATTTTTAATTGTTGCCGCACTGTTTCAGAAGTTAGGGGTTGGTAAGATTTTCAAATGTTTTTGAAGGAAGTCTCTTATGCTCACTAAGGCTGCATTTATTTTATCAAAACTAAAGTAAAAACAGTAATATTGTGAAATATTACACTTGAAAATAACTGCTTTATATTTAAATATATATTTAAATGTAATTTCTTCCACAGCTGAATTTTCAGCAGTGTCACATGATACTTCAGAAATCATTCTAATATGCTGATTTAGTGTTTAAAAAAAAACACCATTATCAATGTCAAAGCTTAATATTTTTGTGGAAACTGATGCATTCTTTGAAGAATAGAACGTTCAAAAGAACAGCATTTATTTGAAATAGATATTTTTGTAAAAATGTAAAAGTCTTTACTGTCACATTTAATGTTTCTTTCAAAAAAAAAAAAAAAAGTAGTGGTGGACCAGTGAATTTATTATTCTTGTTTATTAGGTCCTGATGGGTCGTGTTCCTGATCGAGGAGGAAGACCCAATGAGATCGAAGCCCCACCTCCAGAGATGCCCACGTGGCTGAAACGGCAAGATGGTCCACAAGGGGGCAGTGGAGGACAGTACTACTCTGGTGGTGGCGGAGGAAGAGGTGGTGGAAGAGGTGGCTATGATCAGCAAGGCGGCCGTGGAGGACATGAGAGAGGAGGTGGCGGCAGAGGTGGGAGAGGAGACCACCGTGGAGGTAAAGCTCAGGGGAACTGGCAGGATGGCTCTGGCGGAGGTGGATACCAGGGCCATTACCAGGACAGTGGATATCGAGGAGGAGGCCAGCAAGGACCAGGGTACCCAGGAGGAGGATATCAGGGCGGAGGTGGGAGTTACCAGCACGAAGGCTACTATCAAGATGGAGGACGACACCAGGAGAGAGGAGGAAGGGGCGGGCGTGGGGGTAGAGGAGGAGGAGGAAGAGGAAGAGGCAGTGGGCAGGGAGGAGGATGGGGTGGAAGAGGTGGGCAGAATTTTAACCAAGGAGGGCAATTTGAGCAATTCTTTCAGCAAGGTGGGCATCAGTATAACCAGGCCGGCTTTGGCCAGGGAAGACAATTTACTAGCTGAAAAGAGACGGTTACTGCGATCTACAGCTTCAAAGAGGACCCACAATTCTCTGAGGGTAGGAGACCGAGAGAGACACAGGCCTCTGAATGAGCGGATAGGCATTGCATCTCATCATTCACATGGTGCCTGTGGAGTCTGCTTTACAGAGATCTCCTCTGAATGAACAATGTGCTTCTGCATGTGTACGGTTGGTTTAAATGGTTCTGCTTCAGGCAGACCATTTAAACTACTTCAGTTATTTGGAAGTGCGTGCTTGGGTTGCCAAAAAACTAGGATGAACTTTGTGTTGCTGGGTTTTTCTTCTTCCTTCCTCATTGATGATTGACATCGGTCCAGTCTACTGCCTGATCTCGCTGCCCCGACAATCTGACGAAGCCTTATACTAGGAAGTTAATCAAACTTTTGTTAATCTAGTTTTATTTAGGGAAATGTTACTTTAACATCATTAGTTCTCAATGTCCAAGCTGTAATTTCAATGATCAGCACATTAAAATTTTTTTTTCTTTTTTTTCTCATCTCTCTCAGTGAGATTTTGTTAACATATGAGTAAGGGTCATGCTCTCGTGTGAATGTTCATTTACTGACTGTGTGGAAACCCTGAGATTGATTGATTGACATGATTGGAGCTTTTTGCTGTTTTGGGAAAGAATGGTACAGTTCACCTTTACAATGTGTAAAGGTTTTTGAATGATTAAATAAACCATAAAGCTCAATTTTTTTGTGTATTTTATTAAAAAAAAAAATTTAATCACAGAAAACTGATGAATTTCAAATGATGACAATTTCTTTCATTTTCTTTAATATAATATAATAATAAAATATCAGCATTTACAGTGACAAAAACAACTAAATTAAATACAAGAATTCTACAGAAATTATGCAGATTCCTAAGATGCAGTGTGGTCGTGACATGCTTAGAAATACAGTGGCCACATGAGGGCGATAGACAGCAATTTATTTTAGTTTTATACCTGCAAAATGGGGCAAATCCTAAACATTTCTCAACATTCAAGGTCACTTAATCACAGTTTAAACCAGTCATTAGGAAACATTAAACACAAACTAGAATTTTTTTAAAGCCAAAGACAGTTTTGAATAGTTGCGATTAGTCTGTTTTAGGGTAGTGTTTATTGATGTTTTCCATGAACAGCAAGTGCAATGAAGGAATCAAAGACATTTCTACAGATGACATTCAGTTATTACGCTCATTCTAGTTAAAGCAGACTAAGTTCATATCGATGTTCAGATATTTTGTCTTCAAAAATACACTATAAATACTTTTAATATAATACTTTTGTTTTCCAGCTAAAGTTACATAAATGGTCTCCAAATATTTCAGTCCAAGATGGTAAAAGTCCCTTGTTGTTTAATAATCGGTTTTATGGGTCAAGCTTATTTTCACTGGCAACCCTGAGATGCTGAGATGACCTGCTCACTGCACACAACCTTATTTCAGCATTGGTAAAAACCTAATAATAATTGGATTGCTCTTTTTATTTTATATAGTGAAGCTCAGAAATTTAGTGGGGAAAAATAAGTGCAGCGAGAACCTTGGCAATAAACATGTTTGTATGTTTGATGTTCAAAATGTAGTAAATGTACACCTTTTCCTCATGTAGACCTGGCATCAACCAGAACATTCATTAGACTATAATCAATACAGCAATGACAAGGTTGATCATTTTACAGCATTAATTATTGGCCATATCATCTGATGGCCCAGAAGTGGCAAGAGTCATCAGTTTTTCAATACACATCCCTTGATTTTGCAAACCTTATATTACGTAAAGATGTTTGCACAAGAAAATGTGTTAATATGGCTGCTGCTGCTGCTCATAAGTCAAATAACGTGTGCTTGAATGATCATTACAACGATTTCGCAGTAATTCTTATCAATAAGTGAAAGACAACAGATGTATTAGAAATATCCCACAGGAGGTTCTGCTACTCTAAGGCTCTGAAAGTCATGCTTAAATTATTCACTTTAAAGGGATAGTTAAGCCAAAAATGATATCTGAAAAGAGCTAAAAATAATAATAGTAGCAAATAAAAAAAGTAAATAGTCTTGGTATCCATTAACTTTCATTGTATGGAGAAAAAAAAAAAGATTACTCAAAATGTTGTAAGGTGATTAAACGATGACAGAATCTTTGGGTGAACTATCCCTTTAAGTAGTATGCTTTATATGCTACATCAAATCAAAATATATTAAATTTAGCATATGCCTTTAACACCTCTCTTCTGATCTCTGACTATTTGAATGCTAACTAGCACTACAGATACACATGCATCATTTTATCAGACAAACAGATGAGAGCAGAATCATTAGCACAGCATTAGAATAATACTCTGGCAACTTTTCTGGCAACAGGTAAGTGCTTTCAGCACTACTCATCATCAAGGCTTCAGATGACAGATATGGTTCTCAACTGCTTCAGGATATCATTCACATGAGCCACTGGCATCTAACATTAATTCTGTAATCATTTAATTCCTTGCATTTTGTTTCAAACCAAATGACTTTCTTTTGTGAAGACTTCTTTTCAGATGCTATATTCTATACAATGAAAGTGAATGGGAACCAACAACAAGACAAAAACACCATATTTGTCCATACGACTCATGCCAAGTCTTCATAAGCCTTCAATAGATTTTTTTTTAGATGAGTAAACTGAAATTTAATCTGATATTCACTGAAAATTTTGCCTGACAGACATGGTCACCATTCACTTTCATTGTATGAAAATCCTTTTGTTTTCCAAAATAAATACAAGAAATAAACTCATTTTAGTTACGAAAGCCATGAGTGTGAGTAAATGACAGAATGCTCATTTTTGGGCAACTGTCTCTTTAAATCTGCAATTGTGGTGCCAGAAGAGCATCTAATCCTATAGGCTCAAAGACTCACTATAATCACTGTTTGTCTTTGTTGATCTGTTGATCCACCTGTGTGGTTTCTGACTCTCTCTCTCTCTCTCACACACACACACAGTCTGCAAAATTTATCGTATGAGGCTTGTCCCATCTCAGCCTGTCGGGCTCTAACTAAGCTGAGATGTTTGGGTGTCAAACTTATTTCAGAACATATGGTGCTGAAGGACACTGTGTTGCCCTGGCGACAGACTATCGATGGACTCGTCTGGCGCTTAGCAACAGAGGCCATATAAAACACCTGGTCGACGGCACACCTGTGTCAGCAGAATTGAAGTCTTTGAATTCATGTATATATAAAGATAATTTTCGACCTTACATAGCTATCAATGTTGCTAAGCAGTGTTGATGTAATGATGCATAAGGTCAGAGGTTACTTCATGGACTCTTGTCCGCCTTTTCTCAAGCACAGGAGACACAACTATGGTGCAAAACATTAGAGAAATAATCTTTGAAAGAGTGTAGGTGGTTTTTATAATTATATTTGGGGTAAAGGGTTTTAAAACTCGACGTACCTTCCACTTCAGATCATAATGTGTTGCTTGGTAACACATAAATGAAGTTAGTGTTTTAATGTTCTATCATACATGAGTTCATCTTCATCTTTCCCTCCGTTACATGTGCCAGCTCCACTTACGACTTTAGACAGCCTGAATATAACCTTCACATCCAGTGTGTCCTTTCTGAGTAGTGCTTTTGGAGAACGAAAATCAGCAGAAACGGCATACCTTGAATACTCTTCATGCTGAGTATTCACGCTGATGTATCCGTCACGTCAGCTTCCAGTGATTCTGTAAGGTTTCCAACCTGTCTGTTACAGGACAGCACAGTGCAGTCACTCTCTGTTTAGTCCGAGACCTTTCCTTTGATGCAACTCTTCCCCCAGTTCAGTCAGCGGGTTGCCTGCCGCACCTCTTTTACTGTGGCTGTAGAAATAGTGGCCCTATTCCTGATCCACTGGAGGCATGAGGCACCCCAGCACGCCCCCTAGAGCGGACAGCCCTCTGGGCCATGGTCCTGACAGGCTCCAGGGTGTCCTGCATGGGCCCACAGAGCAGTCAAGTCAGCTGATCTGAAAACACACAGTGGAAGATCATGAGGACACATGACTTATTTGTTTAAGGAAAATAATCAGTGCTGCCTGCTCAGGACAATTTCAGTATGCATTTGGGATTTTTGGGGGAAGTAAGCAAACTCTGAACACTCTAGTAACTGTACAGCAACATGCTAAAACTGCTCAGAACACCTTAGCAACCATATAGCAACACCCTGGAAAATTAAAATTTTCTTAAGAAAATTGAAAAAAAGGTGTTTCTTCAATCACTAGAAAATAAACTTTCTTAAATGTTTAAAATCTTAGATTTTTGTTTTATATTGTCTGGCAAATATGTCCATCAGTGTACACTACAATTCAAAAGTCTGAGGATTAAAAAAAAAAAAAAAAAAAAAAAAAAAAAAAAAAAAAAAAAAAAAAAAAAAAAAAAAAAAAAAAAAAAAAAAAAAAAAAAAAAAACTTTTATTCAGCAAGGATGCATTAAATTGATCAAAAGACAAAAGATTTTTATTTACAAAATCATTACTGTTCTTTTGAAATTCTATTTATTAAACAATCTTGACACAAATGTCATGGTTTCCACAATAATATTAAACAGCAACATTCAGCTTTACCATAATAAGAATGAATTACATTTTAAAATATATTATCATGTAAATATTTATATTTATTTATACATTTATATTTATTATATATTTATAAAACATATTTTAAATATAGTATATATTAAATAGAAATAATTAATTTGATATTGTAACTATTTCACAATATAAATGTTTTTATTGTAGTTTTTACCAAATAAATGCATCCTTGATGAGCAAAATATATTTCTTTCAAAAACATAAAAAAAACTTACCCCAAACTTTTGAATGGTAGTGTAATTCTTTTTTTTTTCTGTAAGAAATTTGTTAGTTTTAATGAAAATAAATCCACATCTGGAACATAAAAATAAATGATTATAATTATGATGATAATTATTATTAAAAAAATAGTTTGATTGAAGTATTGTGGTTTTATATTTCCACCTAAAAAGATTAAAAATGTTTAAGTTACTTAAACATGAATATTCATGAGCTGATCACCTAAAAAACAATTCTGCATTGTAACACTGACAGGTGCAACAACAGTATAATCCCTGTGTGTCAAGTGACCCTGCCTTTTTAAAGCCTGTTCTACAAATGACATAGAGATCTGAATTTAACAAACACAGCAACACAATCCTGGTCAGACATATGCTCTGTGTTTTAACCCAAAACAAAGTGTCTGCCAGGTCCTAAAATAACAGCCTAGAGCCCTACTCAGGTTAGTGCTACTCCATATTTAGGCCCATCAGCATGAGTGCTGTGGTGCTCATGACTCTGCGACCTCTGATGAAGATTATCTCTAGAGCGACGAGAGAAGGGGCCAGACTGTGGAACCTTGGCGTTTCCATGGCAATGGTTGAGCAAAGTTTCATAAAAACCTGTTTCAGGGCCATGAGAGAGGCAGGAAGGGATGTAGGAATTAAAAGACAGTGAAACAAGTGGTTTGGTTGGTTCGTGGGATACACAAGGTCTTCCTGCTCAAACAAATCTGAGGACAACACACTGCAGCTTTAAAAATAGTTACAGGATAATTTCTTCAGAATTCAAATGAGATGCTTTCCGCTCAATCGTACCTCAGAGGTCCTAGTTCTGTTCATATGCTGTTGTGCGAGTCCATTCTGCTGTGAATCTTCGCTGTGCTCATGTGAGTTCCTGCTGTTCCTCGTCGCTGCCGAACTCTGTGTGTCGTTCTCCCAGCGAGCAAAGCCTTTGCTCTTGGATGCTTTGCGGTGTGGCCTGTACCTCATTTTGGGGAAGGTGTGTGACCCGCTGTCTGCAATGGCCACCCAGCCATTTTCGGACCACAGGGGTTCTGTCTGCGTGGCCTGACTGGTGGTGGCTCTCTGGAGCCGCACTGAGATGCGCTGAGCTGAACCGGTCATCAGGGTGATGGACTTTCCCTCCAGGTCAGAGCCTGACAATGGCGATACAGCAGGGAACGTAAACACCTCATCATCATCTGTGCAGTAACAGGACAAGAGAATGTTAGCAAAGGGAATCGGGAACTTGTTTGCAAATAATATATCTTGATTTATGTTTAATCAATGACTGGCAAATAGTCGTTTTTTTTTCAGTGAAACCATATGATGATACTAACTTTCACATTAAATGATTTTAATAAAAAAATGGATGTAGAAAAGACGATACAGCTATTTTCAATGTTAAGTGTATGTTTGTGTGTGCTTGAGAGAGAGAGAGAGAGATCACACTCATCTATGCATTTCACCCTGTTTTACTCGGAGATAAGCAGATGGTGATGTACTGTACAGGTGTATTTTCACCTTTACAGGTGGGCAGGTTGGGGCTGCTGGGTAAAGAGCTGTGTGTGAGCACTCCAGGAGACACATTGCCCAGTGATGTGGACCGAGGGAGACGTCGACACGCCAAAACCAGTAGCTCACGACACTGTTTATGGCAGTTCACACCACAGTCTGAAAACAAACAGCAGAAAGTGTGCATTTACCTGGATATATAGATGACAATTGTATACAATAAAAAAGTTTAAAAAATGTATTTACTAAAATATTACGCACACATGCATGGGACCAATTTATATTCTTTTTGTAAATGTGATAAACAGGATATCTAATAAGCCACTAATATCAACTAAATAAACAGAGAAAAGGGTAACACTTTCTATGAAACCCGTATTTATAATACATTATAAAGGTATTCGTAAGGCATTATAATGAATGCATAATGCATTATAAAAAAAACTTATAATATGTTGTATCATCTCATGAATATTCATAAGAACAGTTTTAATATATTATAATATTTACTTATTTGTGGTTATAGCTTTTAAGAGTATGATGATTTATAACACAATATTATGATGTATTATAATTGTTGTTATGATTATTCATGAGTTGATATATTATACGTTTTTTTATAATGCATTATGCATTCATTATAATGCCTTAAGAATACCCTTATAATGTATTATAAATACGGGCTTCATAGAAAGTGTTACCGAGAAAAGAAACTAGTAATGAATTTACAAGATTAGTGCACTCCTCAAGCATCAACATCTACTGTGATTTGCCCTATTTATTTATTTTTTACCTTTGCACTTGTATCCTTGTTTAATAATTCCCCAGAGCTGAAAACATGGACCGACCACGGGGTGAAAAGGAAGGGCATGAAGACAACAAAATGGAGAGAGAGAAGCATGTAAGTAAATATAAATTGGGGACAGAAGCAGCAGGTTCATGCTGTTTGAGTTTATGGTTTTCTGTACACAGACCTATGAATAATAAACAGGATACTTCCACACATTACACCCTTCCTGTGCAATACAGTGTGACAAGGTGGATCTGTGTGTGTGTGTGTGTGTGTGTGCGTGTCTGAAAGTCTGTTTAAAAGAATGTGTGTGTTAACTCAGCGGATTCCTGTCTAACCATCTGTGTAAATACAGAACGATTTGAGCAGCAGTGACTATACCTAAAGACTCACTGTAGTGTATACACTCACTCTATAGTTCATCAGCCCTGAATATTTAGTTCAGTGGCAACAGGAAATGTGCTGCATTTACTAGGAAAGACATCATTTTGTACATAACTTCTGTTCTATATAAAAAAAAATAAAAAAAATCCAGTGGTTTTATGTTTTGTTAAATAATCCAAAAACATCCTCAATTTCTTCTTGTTGAAAAGTTTGGGGTCGGTAATACTTTTACTTTTTAATGTTTTAGAAAGAAGTCTCTTATGCTCATCAAGGCTGCTTTAATCAAATATGCAGTCGAAACAGTTATATTGTGAAATATAATTACAACTTAAGTTTCTATTTTCATATATTAAAATTGTTATGTATTCAAGTGATAGCAAAGTAGAATTTTTCAGCCGCCATTGCTCCAGTCTTCAGTGTCACATGATCCGTCAGAAATCATTCTAATATGCTGATTCAATGCTCAAGAAACATTTCCTATTATTAACGTTAAAAACAGCTGCTTATTATTTTTGTAGAAACAGCGATGAATAGAAAGTAATAAAAAAGAACAGCATTTATATGAAATAGAAATTGTTTGTAACACTAGAAATGTCTTTACTGTCACTTTTGATCAATTTAAAGCATTCTTGCTAAATAAAAGTATTACATTTCTTTAAGAAAAATAAAAATGTGACTGACCCCAAACTTACGAATGGTAGTGCATTTCATTATTTTTAATGGTCAGCCACTTGGCCTGTAATGAGAAGAATAGCAATAAAATGTTTAACTTAACTAGCCAGAAATCTTGGGAGTGAGAAACAGCTAGACACTGTGGTTTTAAGGTCGGATTTAACCTTTAAACACTGTCTGCATCGATTCAGTGATGTTGTGGTAAACTCAGGTCTTGCTAGGTATTCTTGTTTGCACACACACATACACACGCAGTGCTGAAGCCCTCAGAAGACTTCTACTGAACTTCAGTCCCAGAGATTATCTCTGCATAAGTACTGCACTGCAGAAATCTCCCAAAATACATTACCAGTTGTGCTGATGTGAATGGAAAGTAAATTTAGTAGCTCTTTATGAGCCAAATAAAATCAGCTCTTACAAATCCAGCGCAGTGTACACAGAACGTTGGCTTCAGGTAAGTCATCTCCTGGAAGTTGTGAATAAATCCAGGCCCCATCTTACACTGCAGCAGCGGGTTGGCACGCAGGAAATACGCAATCATCTCATCCTTACTGATCAATCCATCCCTGCACAAAAAGAGAGAGATCATCATGATATCCTCCAGCTCATAAAGCAGTATTTCTTTGCTTCCTGTGTCAAAACAGGTACGATATCTGAATAGAACCGTTAGTGTGAGTGCAAGAGCTCATGAGAAATGCATGCAGTCACATGCCAGTAATGCGGTTTGAGCGCTGAACTGCTAAAATGAACCACAGAGGACGCCTGGGGAATTTCTGAGTGTGTGAGAGAGTCTGTGCATGCCTGATGCTGTGCATCCTTCCCCGGGAGATATGACCTTCAGCCTTTTGACAGTGCAGCAGGTAACCCACACTGAGCAGCTGCATGGCCTGAAGTGACTAATGATGCATTACACATGATGCATTTTCTCTGATCATTAAAAATAAATACATAAATCATCTTTTATGCATTCATCCAGTGGTACAGAAAGCATCAGGCGTAAATATTTGCCGTATTTTCCCAAAACGCAAAAAACACTGCACTTAAATGCTGTTCAAAAATGTATTATTGTTGTTTAAATATTACATCATGGGTGTTGTTTTGTCGGCATGCCATGATGCTCTGCTCCATTTACAGCGATTAAACATGCTTACGAGTTTAGCATGGTTGAGAAGAACCCTTTGTGGAATTTCCAGACACACTAAATTGACCCTGTCAGAAATGAGATGATGTACTGAAAATGCGTCCCTTCCAATATCATCGAGCGCTTCTGAATCTCTGCCCAGGCTTATAAAGGATCATCAACACAGACTATGAGCTGCTCTCACCAACAAACACTATTAGCAGTTTGGCACTGCAGGGGCCTGTTACAAGAATCACACATTTCACACGCTTTTCCTACTTACTGGTCTTTATCAAGCACGCAGAAGGAATCGAGGAAAGGGAAATTTGCAGCGATACTCTCAAAGTCTTCCTGAGATATGTATCCGTCATGGTCGTGGTCGTAGTTACGAAAGACAGACTTCACATGCAATGAATAACAGGAATACATAAGTTTAGTGAATGTGTTGCAATGAGCAAAAGCTAAATACACACATCTGTTAAATGACTGGACTGTTCTCTGTATGTGGCATAAAAAATGTGCATTGATATAATATACCATATAATCAAATTAATCTGATTGAACCATTCAGGAAATTAGAAATAGGCTTGACATAATCATAATATTCTGGTTTTATCAATATCATAAATGTCTGTGAGTATTGATGCTGACAACATCTTACATCCACAACTTTCCTGATGTGTTTGTTGACCACTGAGGGATCTGGTTTGGTGGTGACCCCAGAGGCCCAGTCCAGTGGAGCCAGAGGTTTGTTGGGCATTGTGGGTGACGTGGGCTGCAGAAAAAACATGGATGTTATGAAATCAATTCTGTTCTGCGCTGATTTTTACAAAAGAGACCCTTTCCAGCAGAAATTCCTTAAGAGAGAGGAAGAAATCGATTACAGTTGTGAACACAATATCAAATGGGTTACAGTATAAGACAGGATAATCTTATGAAAATGTTAAATTAAATGACCAAAACATGTTGAATTAGTGGCTATGAGTCATAACACTGCAATTCAAAGGATTAAAAAAAAAAAAGCAATTATTTTTCAATGCAAATCATTTTGTAACATTATATATGTCTTTACTGTCACTTCTGATCAATTTAACGCATCCTTGCTAAATAAAAGTATTCAATTAATAATAAAAAATAAAAAAAGAGTATGAATTTCTGAACAGTAGTGAATGAGCAGAGCACGCATGGGCCGTACTGTCATCTTACCTGAGATTTGGGGTTACGGGGTTCTCTAAGCAGGGACAGCTCATATATTTCATCCTCTGTGTAGTACAGATCCAAGGACAGCTTTACAAAAAAAGACATAAAATAAAATTAAAGCCAATAATTTCCCTAAGTGGACAAAACCACTGTGATTCAGTGCTGCGGTGAGACTTTGATTGAATGTGGAGATCTATGACCAGAGACATGCGAGCAGAACCCACAGTGAGCAGGTAGATCAGGTCCATGTTGGGGTCCACCTGAGCCACAGCGCTCTGCAGGGACACCAGCTCATTAAAGGTGAGATACAGCTGCTGCATCTTCACGATGTTCACTTTCCCATCCTCCACCCAGTCCGGGAAGACCACGTGCACGGCGATCAGGTCCTTCAGGTGAACACCTAGGATTGGGATCTTAAACCCTTCGCTTTCACTGAAGGCTTTGCGGTAAGCACAGTAATTGCCTTTTGACGAAACCAGCTCTGTCATTTCATTCCAGATCTGTCAATAGCATAGAAAATGACAGTTACTGAAATTAATCACCTCTTTCTGTTAAATGTTCTAGATATCACACGTCCGACCACTCGCTTTTTTCCTTGTTAGTGCATTTCTCATATACAGGGGCCTGAAATGACACTTAAATTAAACCTAAAATGTATTCATTTGCATTATATGACAAAATATCAAACCAAGTGACATCTGCAATGAGCAAAACCTTTTTGTACAACAAACTATACTTTTCTGAGACCACTGTAAGATTATGTCTTATAAAATGTTTCCAACATCACATGAACTCCTTCGGCACTGGGAGATGGCCTCCAATCACAGTTTGACTTTACGGACAAGGGAGTGAGTAGTTTCTTAACAATTCTTAGAGAAAACTAAACAGCTGTTTTTGGAATGACTTTTGCACCTTGGTGACCTCTGGGCTGAGGTGAGAATGAGTTTCCTTCAAGCGGGAAATAGAGCTGTGACTCAGACCCCCGACCACAGCCATCAGCGTGTTAAAGTTCTGCAGGTGGAGCAGTTTCTGAAAGAGACAGAAGAGATATATAGACTGTCAGACAGATAGACAGATATACATAGACAGATGGACGGATAGATAGATAGACAGACAGACAGACAGACAGACAGACAGATAGATAGATAGATAGATAGATAGATAGATATAGATATATAGATTTGATCCATTAGTTCACATATAATCTAGGGCTTTTCATTTGCAGCATAATTGCACAAGTGCTGGCTGATCTCATAAAAGCACAGCTCTCCTTTATTACTTGAGCTCCAGCAACTCGACAGCTCGACACTTAACATCTATTAGCTGACATGGATCATGCCCAGCAGGCCTTAAAACAGATACTAAAAGCACCAGCTTTGTACTGAAGGGATGCCTGGGTGCTCTTCACAATAGAGGCGTTTCATACACCCCTGGCGGCAGGAGAGCAGGCAGGAGGCTCCCTCGCACTCTTTCGCTGGCAGACATTTACATATCAAAGGGGCTGGAAATGTCATCTAGCTGTTTTCAGAATGCACTTACAGAAACTGGTTTGCTGGGTAAAGGGTCACGCATTAGCATAATCAACGGTACAGTCAGACAGCGTGTCACTTTAGTGTGTTACCCAGAATGCATGTTTATTTTCAAGATTACTGGTCTTTTACCATACTTAGTCCTTCGTAATGAGTAATTCAATCATTTTATGGGTTTCATCACCTTGAAGTTGCATTTCCTGTAATTTGATTTTCTTTCACATGTTTTATTATTACCCCTGTTTTATTATATATTATATTAATTCTTTAGGAATATTCCTATTTCTATAGGCAAGCTGAAAATACATGTACAGTATGTTCTTACCTGTGCAACATGGATGTATTTGTTGATGACCTCTGCTCTGTGCTGAGGGGTGAGTTTACTGAGAACCATCAGTTGAACCCACTGGGAGATCCCGTTAAACAGAGCGATAGAGCGCTCTAATGTGGGGTTATCCACTAGACAGCCATGAATTACGTAACTCTGGTAATCTGTGAACTGAGAACATAAACATAAAGACACATTCATACTAGTTTTAGAGAGAAACAAATTAAAAGCAGCACTGCTGCCAACTACAAAGTCATGTGACAGTAGTTCAGCTGTTTTCAAAGTAACACAACTTTTCCAGTAACAAGCCTCTTTTTGCAACCAGTGAATAAACATGCTAAATTAAATGGTCAGTCTGATGTATTGTTGGAGGTGAATCGGTTTCATTCTAGTGAATCGGCTCATCTTAAACAGTCTTGGGTTGGAAAGTGGGATTTTAGTGAATCGATTCGTCCTGAATAATCCCCTCTTTGTCTCTTATGCATTTAGCATTACATCACTTGCTAACCATAGATCCTTTAGAATGAGAGTCCAAACTACTACTACTGAGAGTGAGTACATTTTCATGAAATTAACATTTTTGGCTGAACCGTTCGTTTAAATGTCATGGTTTTCCAGAGCTTCTATCACATTATTTCCCCAAAGTTTAGTACTGGTTTAGAAGGGAGGAATGGATAAAGGAAGGATGATTGCTAACTAAAACATACTTGAGTGTTAGCTGCTAAGAATAACAAGGCAGGACGATGGAAAAAATCAGCAGAGCTGATAAGTGAACCAAAGTGTGTTCTCATATGCATAGACTTTTTTTCTTTCAATATCACAAAAACAAACACACACACACACGCATTATCTTCACTGACGTAAGTCCTCTACAGCTGCCAGCCTTCCCAGGTGAAGGAAACACTATTTTTCCATTTCTGCTGTGCACACTAACCGATATCCTTCTGATGGACTTGTACTCTAAGAAGGTGAGGTGTTCGGCCAACTCAATGGGTTCCAGATGATCAAACAGCAGTGACGCTTTACCCTTCTTCACCTGTTTCTTTCGCTGAGTCAGTTTACGCATCCAGTCATATGAGGGGCTGAAGAGATAAACATGTTTTCACTGTTTTATGTTCATTCATATGAATTGAATTCTATTACTACACAATACATTAAAAATGGTTCATTTTTTCCCCAACCTTTCAGTATTATTATATTCTCCAACAATATAACAATATTAATTCAACATAATATTTAGAAAATGGATCTTCCTTTATATAATGTCACACTGTTGTCTCAGTAATGTCACAGCACAAACAATAATTTAGTTTAGGATCATTAACCAAATATGACAAGACATCTGCCATAATCTCATAATATAATCATGAAATGATCTCCTGAATTCTAATGTGTGAAATTTAAGATGCCATTCAGTGTTAATTAGTGACAAAGTCTAAGCGACAGGTGGATAATGCTTTATGCAATAATTTCCACATAATCTGAATCAGTGATTAAAACACATGCTCATTAGTGTCAAGTATTTTAATCTTGATCAAACTTATTAAAGCCAAATAGGTCAATAGTACTGACGCAGTCAATGATCGGCACACTGTGAGCAGATAAACAACCATCAGAACCTGTGTGAGTGTTTGTGTGTTGTAACAACACTCACATTGTAGAAATGTCAAGTAGTTTAATGTGCTCGTCACCACCCAGCTGAGCGGCTGCATCTCGAAATTCTTCTGTAAGACGGATCAAACCTAGATCCAGATCAAACTCTGCAGGGAATAAAGTTGTAAATTACATTGAACTTTCAGTGCTGTGGCTAAACACAAAGTGTTTACCAAAGTGTACAAATGGCTCTCTGTATTTCAGAGAAAGATTTTTTTTCCTGCCCCGCTCATTTACATTTCAACAAAATGATAGAAACCTAATTGTTGTAACTGCAGGCTGATGAATTGCTTGTCCAATCACATTGTATATATCAGTTTCCTCTCAGTACTGCTCCAGCTGCCATACTTAATGCTGTTTGTTGTCAGGTAACAGCCTTGAGAAAATCGTCAAACCCATCATCACCGTACTTACTTGTGGGGAACTGTAACCTTGAAGAAGAGTCTGTTTAGACCACAAACGCAAAAGATAGAAACAGTTCACAACTCTGCAAACATTTGTTTTGTTGGTTTGCTGTTTGTGCTAATTAAACTCATCTTACACTTACAAAAAAGTATTGTGGCGGCACCATGGTACAGTGATGGTACGAGATAATACTTTGAAGCAAGAATGACCATATTTATATGCAGCAACATAGTGTTTAGATGGAATTTCATGGTATTTTAAAGCTGTGGTTCTTAACTGGTATGTTGTAATCCAAAAATGGTCTATTTGCAGGTCTATTTTGGGTTACACACAACAAGGAAAAAACAATAAAAAAATGCAAATATAAAATAATAATAAAAATACCCAACTGTGTAATCCTGCAAATTTAGGATTTATTTTAAATAACTACCAATTAAAAGGGAAGAGAAAACTCTTCCTGCTGTTTATGTTAAAGGCTGTGCATCTAATGGACTACAATATTTTGGCAAAATAGGCCAATATCGTCAAATTGTGCAACATTCTCAAAACAAAATATGAATGTTTCTTGAGCACTAAATCAGCATATTAGAATAATTTCTGCAGGATCATGTGACACAGAAGACTGGAGTAATGGCTGCTGAAAATTCACATCACAGAAATAAATTACATTATAAAATATATTCAAATATAAAACATTTTAAATGGTAATAATATTTCAAAATATTACAGTATTTATACTGTACATATCAAATAAATACAGCCCTGGTAAGCATAACAAACTTCTTCTGAAAACATAAAAAAAACAAAAAAACAATGGTATTACAATAATACTTTGTACGTAGTTCTAGCAGACGTGCAGAGTTGATTTCCTGCGGACCCCCTGAAAAACAGCAACAAATCTAGCCTGACTGGATATATCCAGTAAATATCAAGGCTACATTTTAAATCAAGCAAGTTTACTTTTCCCCCAGCAGGATGCAGTTCTGCAAAATACTGACCTCCTTCATTTTGTGATGTTTTTGTTTTGGTGACTCTCACCAAGTCCCTGGAGAAAGGAACGGATGAAGCGTATTTATGTCAGATGCATGCCCTTTATCATTAATTATGTAGATGTTTTTGACTGCCGGACTCACTAAGGGCACTGAGACACAAAAACACATTCTTTTCTGGCTTTTCTGTTTTTTTGAGACATAAACATCAGCTGGAATGTGTGCCCAGCATGAGTCAGAGTGACATCATGCAGTTAGGAGGCAACAACCCAAGGGTGTTTGTATTGTGTAATTGTGCATATTAGTGAGACCAATGAGAGCAGGGGTCAAAAGGTCATCAGACAACTTTTACACAACACCTCAATTTACACTGATAACTGATAAGTTACACTAACCACAGGTGTGGGCGTCTTTGTGTGTGTGAAAGTGTGTGTGCGTGCGTCTTTTTTGATATCAAATCGGATAAAACTATTTCACATTTTTTAAACTTAATATAATGATTTAAATTGCTAATTACATTGCATATTAAATGTATTATATATTAACATAACATTTGATAGTCAAAACTGAAAATTAAAACGAGGAAGAACAGAAGGGGAAATTTCAAAATGTCTTAGTATTTGTTTTTCCCCTTTTGCTTAAATGACAAGCTGCATGAACGCCATAAGTTTGTGTGAAACCCAACGATCATGTTCTCTAGCATGATCCAGAGAGAATTTTGTGCTTTGATGAAAGGAAGGAAATCTAAACGTCTCTACAAGACTTTGCATGGTCATGGTCAAATTTACTAGACTAGTGATCAAGAAATAGGGCAGAAATCTTAGATATCCTTATTCATTTTACATTTCATTGTCAGTTTTTTTTAAAATTATTATTCTAAAATGCTGTTTATTTCCAGTTTTAACCCTTTACCTTATTAATCACTTGTGGTGTTCCCAGTCAAAAATTACCAACCTACAATAAAATCACTTATACATTTCTTGTTATGCTACATTATTACCAAATCTTAAAATCAATCTTTTTGTCAGTTTGTTTTCTTTTTATTAGCACAGGTTTTGTAATTCTGTTTGGAACTGACTGATCGTAGGCCTCACTGATCTGAGCTTATTCACCATGTAAGTTGGTCATTTTTGCTGAGCAAAGTCAGTAAGTTTAGTCCAATGTGATAACAATAACAAGCATTTTGGGGAAAAAGAAAATCCTCTCAAATTCAAAATGACTGGAACACAACATAAGTGTTCAATTAGATTTTGATTCCCAGATTATTATATAGTCTTGCATTTATTCTCAAAATAAATCCTGAACTCCTGAATAAAAGCCTGTGGTTTTGGTGGAGTGATAGATCTGAAACTGGCTGGCATGTCCTTGTGACATCATCACTCCTCATTCTGAGTGCAGGCAACAGACACGCAGCCCCCAGAGAAAAAGAGGAAGAACAGAAGGGGAATAAAAAAAAATGATAACACTATATAATAGCCCCCTCACGACATGTTCTGTTGTTGCCTAGCAATGCAAATAAACACCTTAAATCCTTCAGAAGAGGAAACTCATGTGGAATAAATGGGTTGTTTATCTTGTTAAATGGAAGCTGTTTTTATTTACCTCATTAAATAGCAGATCTTCAGTCGTGTCCGCTGGCAGTCATCTCCCCGACAGTCACGATACGTGATAGAGAGTCAAGGAGCATTAAACATGCTGGAGAATGTATAACAATAGTATATGCACATACTGTACAATATGCAATGAATGAATGGCATTGCATTACACAACATATTAATTCAAGTGCCATTTATTTAGAAGAAAGATAGCAGAAACACACTTTCAAGAAAAACATTTCACAAAACGAAGTTTGTTAGGGTTAAAGTAATTGCATTAATTCTGATAAAAGCTCGGACTAACATAATTTTCTTGTAGATGCCAATTGGTATCCACTGAGATCTAACATCAAACATTTTTAAAAACAGATATCTACTGAAACATCAAACACAAACCACACATGCTCATACTAGACTGGCACAGGATATATAATCAGAAGTTTCCCAGCGAGCTCGGTGGAGGACACATACCAGCGATGCATCAGCAGAAGGGTTCGGGGAAGCTGATTTTCATGCAGCTCTCCTTCATCATCTATAACAGAAGAGAGACGGTCACAGAAAGAGGGAGGAATATTTAAAAAAAATAGATATAATATAATATAACCACATTATAATCATAATGAAAAATAATAATATATTATAAGAAAAATGAGTTATGGAGAAAGGGAGGATTATACATTTTTAGTATTTTGCAGATTTATGAATAGCAGCTCAAAAACATAGATATAATATGAGATACAGTATGATACATATATGAGAAAAATTTGACATAAAGACCTAATGGAGGATATCGGTAAACAATCAATAACATGGATCAATAACATTGATCAGTAATTAATATAAACAATATGACCAGCAATTTTAAGTATGATTATTTATAGTTATTAGCAACTATCATTAAGCATAAAAGAGGTCATTAATCATATACAATCACAGCAATCCATAATGGGATCAACCATGACCAATGACAGTGGTCAATTACGGTGATTATTATAATCAATTAATGAATTTGTACAAACATAAGATCTAGCAACTGAGCTAGTCTGAGATTGGTGTGTGAATCTGTTAGAAACCTATAAACTATGGATAGCGGCCAAAATGATAATTGTCATTTTAGTGTTCACTCACCAAACGCACGAATGCAGGCTTCCAGCAGTAGCTCCAGAGAAGCAGCTTTCCCCAGCATAAATGACCCCATGACCTCCCGTCCGCCCTGACCTCACTGGGACATCCAGCTCTCTGCCATTAGGCAGGTCACCGTCTCTCTCTCTTCTTTTCTCCTCTCTTCCACTTCTCTTCTCTTTTAAATGTGCTCAGTGTGCTCAGCAAAACAATGGTTGACTCTGTGCCTCACTGCAGAAACAAGCAAAACACTGTCAATTATTAAAAAAAAGTTACAGAAATATTTGATGAAGCCTTTCACATGCTTGCACCAAGGGGCTTTATAGTGAATGAACTGATGAGGCTTTATAGTGAATGAACTGATGCTGTTCATTGTATAGTTCTTGCTATACAGTTCGTCAGCCGATCTTCGTCTTTTTCACACTTTCGATGAATGCAGCACAAAATAGGCCCTGAAACTTTTTTAAAGTCTTTTTCAACAAATGGCCAGTGAACGGAAGTGCTTAACCTTCAAAAAATGTTCATCATCAACCTCAGGTGGTCAAACTAAATTAGCTATTTCATTTTCCATTCATTTTATAAGAGGCTAGTCATTTTTGCTGAATGTCCAAAACCATGGTTTAAAAAAAAAAGACTATGCAAGAACTTTGTATAAATTAAGCTATCACTTAGTAAGCTCTGGCTAGTTTGGGTTTGTTGTTATTGATAAACTTTCCATAAATTAAATATTTAATAAATAATAATGTCTTACCATAACTTGGGTAAAAGGGCTGAATACTCAAGCTTGATGAATGCAGTCAAATTAAGTAAATAAAAAATGCAGTCATTAAAAATTATCAAAATGAATTAAAAATATGAAAATGGATAGATTATTGTCTTCCCATTGTTCCCAAAATGTTTTTATTTAATGCTTTTTGCATAAAAATGGTTGAATATAACGGCATTTAGTAATACAAATTTGTTACATTTTTGGGAAAAGACAAAATAGTTTTAACAAAGATAATTTGCATATCAGTTAAACAGATTATGCCTAAATTGGCTTTAAAACTAGCTATTATTTATGCTAGGTTAAGTTCATGTTTAAAAAAAAGTTGATCTAACATGCTTAATAGATCCCACAAAAAGCAAACAAACAAAAGAACATTGGATTTGTGCTTTTAAAAAATGAATAAATGGTACCCATAAAGTATTTCTGTGGTCTCCAAACCATATCAGCAGACAGACCTGCGTTAAGGTAGATTGTTTGACTGCTTTATTCTTCTATGAACTCCCTATGGCAGCTATCAATTTTTCATGTCTCTTGCGGGAGCTCTGTTTGCATGACGCTACATCACACATCACCATTCCACACAGATGGCATGACATCATTCTGGCTCACTCAGCTGCTGCTGGACGTACACAGCCTGATTAGAGCTTACATAACATAATAGTGTCTTACCTCATTAACGCTTATGAACGTGCACGTGTCCACACGTAAAGGATAACTAGCCCTTCACACTACCACTAAATCTTCCTGCTCTTGTGTTGTTTTGTTTTATTTCTGTCTTATGCTGTGATGTGTACATCAGTTTTCCGGATGACGTGTGTTTTTTCCTGAATCCTTTATCTATGTAATCAAAACAGGCAGGGTAAGTGTGTGTTCCTGTGCACAAATAGCTAATAGATTAATTTTAGATTTGGGTTTATTTTTAACGTGGTGAAGATCAGAAAAGGTGCAATCTGAAGCATCAACAACAAATTATCCTTCAAAATACAAACACTGGAAATCAACTCTAGCCATAACAACAACAACAAATGTACAAAGACAATAAGCAGCTGCTTGTGATGGGAGAAGGCTCAGATTAATCTTGTGGGACCTTCAGTCGGCATCCTGATCTTTGAAGTAAAACAGTCCTTGTGTCAAGTCATGTGTGAGATACAAGGGCAAATGAGGTACCTGCATTATTGTCAATAACTGTTTGGAATTCATAAGTGTTGTCTTGGAGACAGACACCCTCCCATGATGTCATAAATGACCCCTGTGAATGAGGGGGTGATGGGAAGTGCATATGACTTCAGATGATGGAATCTACACGTGCAAAATATCTGCAAAACCATCAGACATTTCCATCCTGATCCACATGAAATGCATTTTAAAGTACACCTGCACCCAAAACAGATCCCTGACTACAAAGATGAAGTGACCAGTGTTGTGGTTATAAATATCTTGGTCTAATTTTCACCCCTCTCATCTGTGAGTTTGAGTGTTGACGGCTGGAACCTGTCCTGACTCGCCTCATGCAGACCAGCACAAACAGACACATCAGTTACTCAACCATCACATGAAGCCAAATATATTAGATGTTTATGACAAAGCTCTTTAAAATCCTGCACGATCTAAAATGCAATGTGATATTAGTGGTTTAACACTAATCTCTATTAAACAATGTCAGCAAAATTTAGCTCCTACATACTATGCATCAGTTCCTAAATTTCATAAATTAAAAAATTACACACTCAAATTTCAAACTAGCTGCATCACTGTGTTCCTGTGAGAACATGCATGTCAAATCTTTCTCATACCCTTCTTCAGCTGCCAACCTGACTCAATATTTTAAAATACCTTTTCCCTGATGAATTATTTTTTGTTTCTGTGAACTGTTTTTAAAATAGATTTTGACCTCGTTGGAAATGTTGATTTTTTTTTTCTTTCCAACAATGTCAAACAAACCAGTCTCTTTCAGTTCTGACAGCATAGAGAAGGCATATACAAAATTGATGTCTTTTTGTCACTACCGTCCAAAAGTTATGAGTTAGTGTTTTTTTTTTTATTAATTAAAGAAATTAATACATTTATTCAGCAAGGAGACATTATATTGATCAAAAGTGATATTAAAGATATTTATATTGTTAAAAAAGATAATCATTTCCACAAAAATATTAAGCAGCACAACTGCTTTTAACAGTAAATAATAAAAATAAGAAGATATTAATAATAAGAATAATAATTGTAAGAAGAAGAAATGTTTCTTGAGCACTAAATCAGCATATTAGAATGATTTCGTAAGGACTGGAGTAATAGGTGCTGAAAATTCAGCTTTGCCATCACAGGAATAATTTACATTTTTAATACATTGAAAAGGAAATAGGAACTTTAAATTCTAATGATATTTCACAATATCACTGTTTTTACTATATTTTGTTTCTTTGATCAAATGCAGTTTGCAATATTACTGACCCAAAACATTTAGGGGAAGTGCATATGCTAGCACACTTCTAAAAATCACAAATAAATGCTTTAAAATGTACAGTCTTTCACTTTCTAGAAAATGGAGCAAAAATATTGATGACTCATTCTGCACTACACAGATTGTTATCCAATCAAATATTCTCTAGAATGAGAATGCCCCGCCCCCTAATACCACCTGCTTCTTACTAGCTTGTAACAAATTATGCTCATAACCATGGCTGAACTAAAGCATACTGGCTACTTTTTGTTTTGTTTTTAAAAAGGGCACAAAACACCCTATATGCCTCACCCAAACTTCTAATTTCAAAAGGAAACACATCAACACAGGAAAGAATACTGCACTCATCAAGCTATTTTATACTGTCTTTAAATGTGAGGTTAGAACAGCAGAATAAACTGCCTCAGACAAGACCTAAATACCATTTAATATTCTCATAAATGCAAGAGCACTGAAGAAGCTCTCGAAAATCAGAGCAAAACAGAGAGCGAGAGAATTACTCATTGAGAAAACGCAAGGACTCAGAACTTGAATGTGATGAATATGATGATGTCAATAGCATAAAGAGTAAGCACAGATCGAAGATGCTTTTCATAAATCTCACGTAAGAGCCAAAGACTCACGTTTCCCTCATTCGCTTACCCTAAATCTTCACATTAAGGACAGCGGTGTAAATCTGAAGGGTCAAGTGTAACTTCCAAAGCGTCTGTGGTTTGAGGACAGGAGAACTCCTTTCTAGCAGGACAGACTGCGATCAGCTGACTGACACTATCCCACTGTCCTCCACGCCTGTTTGTAAACACCAACGCACATCAGACAGCCATATGACAGATCATCACAGCCAATCAGAGTGACAGAAGGGCTCAGAACACCAACAGGGGACACGATGAATACAAATGGGAGAGAAAGAGTGAGAAAGAGAGAGTGAAGATGACATGTGAGAATTGAGCTAGAAGAGACATCAAATGAATAATAATAAAGTGAAAAAGAAAAAACAAAAAAGATAGTGTCGTAGTACTTTCGTATTACAGCACTGGGACAAGTTGTATATTTCTTATTGTATATTCAAGCAAGAAAAATAATAAATATGATGCGAAATAAGGCAGGACAAGAAGGACAGAATGTCTGGGTGAAAGGCAGATGTGGCAGATGTCTGTGTCTCTGGCAGCGAGAGAGAAACAGCTGCCCTCTACATCTGTGTGTGTGTAGTGAGATGAAGTCATTGGGCTCTCAGTGAACCGGACTGCAGCTGTTCAAAACCCAGACTCCTCCCGCTGACCCTCAAGAGAGGTCACAGAAGTCAAGCATATCAACATTTCTATATGACTTAAGACTGATGGGGGCCATTTCACCTGCAGTTATTTCACTGCAGGTTTCTCTTTCACAAACAGCATACTTTTTATTTTTTACAGTTTTTTTGTCCCTTTTACCATTTATTTTTATAGTAGGCCTACAGGAAAAAAAATTACAAGTAATCAAAGGGAGAAAGTGCCAACAATTCATCATAAATTTTGGCAACCATCCCATGTTTTAAAATTAATAAAGCCTAAATAGTATATAAATCACAAATTTCAAAAAGACACAAAAAGGATCATTAAAAACAGATGCAGCAATAGATCACAACAAAGAGTATCTCATTTGAATATTAACAATCGCCGGCTGAGTTACAGTAAGCAAACTTGGCGATTGGACCAAATTAAATCTTTGAGATGATTTATTGTTTCCTGTGATTGTGATTCCTGTTGAAATACATTTTTGCCTTTGAAATGCACCTTTTAGTGGCATAATGCTGCTTTGTGTTGCAGTTTTGTGTGGAGAAAAATGCAGTCTACAAAATCAGTAAGAATTTTTATGTGTTAAGAGAAGTCTCTTATGCTCACCAAGGCTGCTTTTATTTAATTAATAATACAGAGAAAACAGTAATGTGACATTTTATAAATTAAATGTTATTACAATTCTACCTATTTTAATAAATGTAATTTCTTTCTGTGACGGCAAAGCTGGATTTACAGAAGCCATTACTCCAGGCTTCAGTGTTACGTGATCCTTCAGAAATTATTCTAATATGCTGATTTGTGGCTTGAGTAACATTTCTTATTTTCTTCACATTTTTGAATGGCAGAGTATATTATAAAAATTAAAGAACAATTATTTATCTGGATTGCTGCCTGTTATTTGGTGAGCACTGATTTAAAGAAAAAAAAATGGAGCTGAACTCAAAACCTCAGCCATGTGACCTCCTCCTCAATCTGTATATTTCCTCCTCATTATTGTGGTAATTACATTTTGAACTGCTTTAAAACCTAAAAAGTTTTGAACTACCTTTTTGTGGGCTGATTGTCAAGTACAGAGTGCCCTTACAAAACATTTAGTGACCTGACAACACAGAACTACGGTAAGAATATGATTCTCACCTCGTAGACAGCAATGTGATGAGGACTGTCACAATATTCACACATTTTGGTGCTTTCTCAGAGTTTCCACTGCTAATACAAACAAGAACAAATGAACATGGTTGATGCACACACACAAGAACATTCACACACGCAGACAGTAAAGCTCTCATGCACATAAACACAAACACAAAGACGCAAACACATCTTGCTCCAATAAACCATTCACACAACGCCAGAGACCTGCAATCAGTAAATGAGTTACCTCCCCGCAACCTCATCATCAAACAGTCATCTAAAGCTTCAGCCCACAGACAACAGCCGATTATCTCTGACAGTCACTCTATAAAGCCTGATTTACTACAGATGAACCCAGCAAACCCAAAACACAACACCACCAGTTCTAAATCAGATCAGGGCCCCAACCTGTGTACTTCTGAGATTGTCATCTTTCAGTCAAATGATGAACCATTAATCATCCTGTCAGTACATCACTTATAGGGTTTTGTCTAGATGAAGGGAAAAGAGCAGCAACGTTTACAAAGCTACTTTGAAACTTACTTACCAAACTACAAGCTACTCATAATGTAAAGTAGTTAAACGGATAGTTCACCCAAAAATGATAATTTTGTCATCATTTATTCATCTTCATGTCGTTCTAAACCTGTATGACTTTCTTTTTTCTGTGGAACACAAAAGAAGATATCCACTGATGGATAAGATAGATAAGATTCCACTGATGTACAAAAATAACTTTTATTTAGGTTCCACAGAAGAAATTAAGTCATACAGGGTTGGAACAACATGAGGGTAAGTAAATGATGACAGAAAGTGCATTTTTGGGTGAACTATCCCTTTAAACAACAGTTAAAGTAGCCTTTTAGCTACACTCCAAACAAAATGTTTGCTAACTATGCAGAAGCTATTTAAGGATGCAATATGAAGTCATTTATTTTTACAACCACAGCAGCATTTATCTGGCAGAAACTGTGTGGATTTAAAGATAGTTATATAACCGTATGTCAAAAACAAAAACCATTTCACAAAACAATTTGCTACACAAAAGACGTAGCATGCTGCACCAGGACTTCCTGTTCAGGGAAATTAATCAGTGAGTCATTTGAAGTCGTACATTTACAGCTGTTTTACCTCAATTAACTGGACTTTTCAGAGTGGTACACAACAAATATAAGATATAGCGTGCTTGATTATTGCCTCAGCTTGTACAATTTTAATTTGACAATAAAACAGTGACGCAGTATAACAGTGTGCATGCTCCAATGCCACTTGGAAAAAGTAGATTGTTAGTGAAAAATCTAGACATTTATTGTATTGTAGATTGTATGCATTTGGAAGATGTTTTTATCCAAATTGACATTGCATGGTATAATTCATTTGAAGCCAAACATAACCATGTCCTTGGTGTTGCTAGCGCAGTGCTCTACTGTTTGAGCTACAGGAACACTACAACTAGAATATTTTGAAACCAGTGTATCCACTTTCATTCTACCGAAAAAGGTAGTATCATTGCTGCATTTAGTCAGGTCTCCAACACTGAAGGGTACAGCATCTGTGCAACTGAAAAAGGAACAACACTAACAACCTTTTGACAACTTTGGGTTAAGTTTCTTTGTGAAACAGAGCTGCTAACATCCTGCCACACACTGCAAGGGACCGAGCAGGAACTAGAATCTGTCTGTAATTGCCATAAAACAAAGTAAATTATCCAGAGGAACAAAAGATGTGTATAATTCATAAAGCAGTGACTGTCGCTTGTTCCTCACACTGAGCTGAAACGTCCCCAACACCATGCATTTTTAAAGAGTGGTGCTAATGCTGTTAACCCACTTTAAAAGTTACATTTAATTAGACTGGTCTGTTGTTCATTTTGACATCTAGACCAAGAGTTGAAACTAGGCGATGATCTGACTTGATGAGGAACTCGACGAGCTCAGATATTTCATGACACATTTGAAAAGCGCAAAAATTATAACACAGTCTAAAGTCTGGGATGCATCTGGCCTGAGAGTAACTGCTTCACCTCACGATTAGAAATCTAGATGAAACGGAGGAATCTGTTACTGAATATACAGCTTTTAACTATTGTAGCACATGACAGATGGGTTACTGAATACAGTTTTATAGTTTCATTTAAAGGAACTGTCCAACCAAAAAGAAAAATTGTATCAGCATTTACTCACTGAAAATCTTAGAGATGCATAAATTATGGCAAACACTTTTCTTTTCTTTTTTTTTTTT